>NC_081412.1:594818684-594936184 GCF_030272615.1 Cryptomeria japonica | reverse complement strand
AGATGCCTTAAAATGCTTTTTATCAGATGTTTTCCATTGATCTAGAGCATTACTTTGTCACCATGGCTGTTGTTATTGCAACATGTTCTTGTTTATTAGAACTCCAAGGCAGCAATGAAAGTGATTAAACAAGAATAAATCATATCATCATAAAATATTTCTCATTATTTAAGGAATGTTATGAATTTGAAATAAAAGAAAGCTTATTAGACATCGATGCAATTGGAGAGCATGTTCTTGAAGTCAATATATTTGTGGACAAGAATTTCTTTTAAGTCAATGGCCAAAACATTAATGTGTTAGTATACTGCAATAGTTGATACTTTGGGATAATTACCAATGCACATGAAGCGAATGAGGATGGAGGCCACCTCGACAAAATCAACAATGAATTATTTCTTCAATGCAATGGGTTTGAAATTATTTTTGTAAAAAGTGACTTATGTCACTTATTGTAACCAAAGGTTAGAAAGTTGACTTCTTCTACGCATAAAAGTGTAAGTTATTAGCTCATTGAAATTTACGCAGAAAAGAGTTAGTTATTAACTCAAGATTGAAGCTGGTTATAAGGTAGTTATCCTACAAGCCTATAAATACAAGGATTTTGCATTGTAAAGGGGAGACTTTTTACAGAGGGAAAACTTTGCAGAATTTTGTAGAGGAACTAAGTGCGAACTTTTGATGTTCATACCTTTGTACTAAGGGGTTTTTGAACTTGTATATTTTCAAAAAGAATAATGAATAATGCATTGAGTTTGTGTGTCTTGAATGTATTCATGAGTTATTGTTACTAATTTCTTGTATGTTGAATTAGAAATCCCTTTATGTATTGGTGAAATCTGTTGATGGAACACATCATTTCATGGTATCTTGACTTGCATGTGCTAGTACAACCTATCTCTTCATATGTCGAGGTTTATGGCACTTCTTTCATCATCGTTGCATGACTAACCTATTTGGTGGTAACCCCTTTTGTAATTGTTATCATTTATGGAATCCTACTTGGTATTCGTATGTCTTCTAGTAGGGTTTCTGTTATTAATCTCGTTTAAGTTCTATGTTTTCTCCTTTATGTACTTTCAGGTTAAAAGTACACAAAAATCCTAAATACCCCTATCATACGAGGGAGTTGCCCCTCTCAAACACAGAGGAAGATTGTGGTTTTACTCCAATCTCTCCAACTGTTGGAACGTTTGTCACTACTCATCGGGCAAACAGGGTCAGTTTTAAATAAACAACCGCAATGACAAATATGTTTACTAACAGGGCTGAGGTAAGTAGAGAAGGGCCTGGAATGGTTTCCACCAATCTTGTCCTGTTGTGGTCCACGAGTGTTTGTATGGGGGTTGGGGGTTAGGAGAGGTCACTTGGGTAACCCAGGATGGGGGTCGGGACCTAGTGAAGATCTACCAGGGTATATCATGGCAACCTAGTGATGACACTCTTCCCTATTGCTACCTAGTGGTAACTTGCGTATTTTATCCTCCTGTGGATTCCTTGAGCCTCTAGAAGATGTTTGTTTTACTTTGAGCCTCCTATGGTTAAGCCTTTTTGAGCTTCATGTGCTTATGGCCATGTAAGTCTCATGTGAGTCCCTGTGTTTATAGTCTTTTGGGTCTCTTGTGACTATTGTTTTGTGAGCCTCTTGTGTGTCAATTGTATCTCCTTGTTTGTCCTTCCATCTCTTGGGTCTGATTGATACATCCTAGCACGATGGGTGGACCTGATGGTACCACATGGCTGGGTGGAGTTCTATTTGCAACCATTGGGTTTTGGTCGTTCTGCATCATGTTTGTGTTGGCTCGTGGAAGGATCAAAGATTCTCTTTATGTTCTAGATTTATGTATTCTCTCCATTGTTTGTACTCATTGGGATTTTATCCTTATGGATACCTTGTGATGTAATCGATGATCAATGTTTAATCTCACATCTATAATATGTATCATGTACTTGTAAAGGACAAAGCTTTCATATTTATGTGGTTTCCTATATTCTTGTTTGTTCAGTGTTCGTTATCTTGGAGTAACATCATTGTGGGGCCTTGAGGATTGTTGCTTATTATTGTTTGTACTTCTTAACTTAATCTTGTTGTATCATGTTTCTCAATGCAAATATATGGTATATCTTTTAAATAAATAAAAGAAAATTATTCGCATTTTATTGATGATTGTTTTGTTTAGGTCCTTTCTGCCTCATAGCAAGGTGTTACACATTCATTGATAAATTTTTTTATCGATATTCATATTTTGTTTGAAATTTAGATTGCAATTCTGAAAGGATTACTTTGGAGGGTTCTACAAGATTTGGGTACAACTTGTCTCATTGTGGGCACATCTCGTCTCACTGTGGCACAACTTGTCTCGTTGCGCAAGTAAGCCCTGCTCCCATTGGAAACTTGTAGTTTTCAATATGTCTCCACTTTTGTTCAGAATCAAACCTACAATAGGCTCTAATAAAAAACAAGTTATCTCTTATGTTGTTTATGAGAGAGATTCATTTGTTTTCCACCCTTGCTTCTTAGGAAGTGCAAAGACTTGTTGGTAAATTAGAGTGTAACACACTATAAAATATGCACATGAATAAACATACTTGGAGTTATTACCAATATGTCTCCATTTTTGTAAACAAAATCCTATAATAGATGAGAAACCCTCTGATAGAAAACACGTCATAAAGTAAACACAAAGTTATGAGAACCCTTTGATAGGTCTGCAATAGATGAAAACCCTCTGATAAAAAATAGAAAGTTATGTCTTTCGTTGTTTATGAGAAGTATTCCAACCTTGCTTCTTAGGAAGTGTCAAGACTTATTGGTACATTAGAGTGCAACATACTATAAAATATGCATAGGTATAAACATACTTGGAGTTATTAGCACTATGTCTCCATATTTATTAAGAAATTGGTCTGTAATAGATGAGAAACCCTCTAATAGAAAACACAAGTCATAACTCAATGTAGAGGTATAAACACACTTGGATTATGACTAATAATTCTCTATGAAATGCTACCAATATGGCTTCACATTTGTTGAGAATCAAGCCCGCACCTACACAATGAGACATGATGTGCCTAGATAAAAGCTTGTAAAACTCTATGAAGTGATCCTTTCAAAACTACAATCTTCCAATAGAAACCAACATTTATTAATATTCAAACAAAATTTGAGTGTGGGGTGGGTGCAAGAATTTGGGTCCCAATTCCGTAGAAGTCTGCAAGCAAAAAAGTTTGCTGCTAGAAACGAGTGCCTGGTTTTTAAGAAATGGACACTTGTTTAGCTTCGGGGCCCCGACCCATAAAAATAAAATGGGTGCACGTTTTTAAAAATGGGTGCCTGTTTAGGATTGGACCACCATAGAGAAACAGGTGCATGATTTTTATAAACGGTCACCCATTTCTAAAAACGGCTACACATTTCTAAAAACGTGTACATGTTTCTAAAAACGGGCACACGTTTCTTAAAATGCTACAAATTTCAAAACGGGTGCCCATTTTTTGAATTTTAAATAACGGGCACCCGTTTCATAAAAGATGGAGCAGGAAACACACCTATGCCTCGGTTTTGGTTTCAGGTTAGGCTTGGTGGGACCAAGCCTATGCTTGGACCTCCAAAAAATGGCAGGCATTGGAATCCCAGATTTATGCCTTGTTGTAATTTTTTGAAGGTCTTCTTGATCGTATTTTTTGATGAAACGAAAACCCATTAGAGTTCTCACTGTTTAGATTTCAAAAATATAAATTTCATAGTGATATGATTATTTTTACTATTTTTGCATTATTTAATAATCAAAAGTGGTACCTAAATGTAAAATAGTGAGGTTCAGTAAAACTTAAGTAACTTTTTTGTTTTTAGGTTTTTGGGAAAATAAATTATATGACATCAATCTACATACAATTATTTTGAAGATTTATAAAAACAATTAAAAAATATAAATTTTTCATCAAATTGTGGTGGTCGTACACCAGATGTTTTGAAAATGTACTTTATAGTCAATTAAAAATTAATTAAAAAAAATATATTCAATAAAAAAATGAAATAATATTCTTATCAATATTTGGTGTCTTTGGTATCTTTTCCTAGAAGGATTTGCAAAATTTCATTTATCTATGTCAAAATATGGTGGTCGTACACGTGTGGTATGGTCCTGAAACAGGCATTTTGAAAATGTGGTTTTTAAACATGCCTACTAAAAATTAATTTCTACCATGTGGGTATTGAAATAAATTACATATTTGAAAATTAGACTCTGAGCACTACATTTTCTATTACTGAAGTTTTTTCAGATTCAATCTCTAAGTGCCTCAAATTTTGACATCAATCGACAAAAAATTTGAAAAATAGGGAAAACACTTCCACTTTTTGCCCAAAATTGCGACTCAACTTCTTGCAGCCACCCTGTGGACAAAAAAAATATCAGTGAATGACATGAACAAAAAACATACTATATTTCTTGCAGGAGGAATATAGTGAGAAGATTAGTAAGTTATGTGTTGCTCTCTATATGAGAAGGTTTTTCATGTATTGCATCCTTGCTTCTTAGCAAGTGTAAAGGCTCATTGGTGAATTAGCCTACAATATGTTTCCACAATTGTGGAGAATCAAGCCTACAATAGATAAGAAATCCTCTTATAGAAGAAAGGAAAAATATATGTCTTATGTCTTGTGTTCTTTATGAAGAATAACATGTTCCTTTTTAGCAAGTGTCAAGAAGGCTTATTGGTGAATTAGATTGCAGTACACTATAGAGTATGCAATATTCACACTTGTTAACAATTAGACCTACATTGCACCAAGGTTGGGTGTATTTTTTGGTTTGAATCAGTGGTAGGGACTATCCAAAATAATAAATCCCACACTCAACAAGTAGATACCATTGGTTGATGTGGCCATGGGAAGAGCTAGCATTGAACAATTTCTTGGCCCTGCAATAAATGATTAAGTAACATATAGTTGAACCATGTAAATCGTATTGTACATATATGTACACACACATATAAGTGAGCACACACACACACACACACAAATATATATATATATACATATATGTACACACACACACACATGTGTGTATGTATGTATATATATATATATATATATATATATGTATGCATATATACATATATATACACATACATATATACATATATATATATATATGTATGTGTATATATATGTATATATACATACATATATATATACATACACACACACATGTGTGTGTGTGTGTGTGTGTACATATATGTATATATATATATATATTTGTGTGTGTGTGTACATATGTGCATATATACATATATGAAGGATAGGTAAGAATAACATGCAAAAGTTGTATATAGTGACAAAATTAGTAAGCTATGTCTTTCATTTTTTATGAAAAGGTTCCTATTGCAAGCTTACTTCTTAGCAAGTGGCAATACTTATTGGTAACTTAGATTGCAATACACTCTAAAGTATGCACAAGTTCAAGCATACTTGGATTATTCATAGCTATAAGCATACTTGGATTATGACTAGTAATTGTCTATGGAGTAAGTCTAATCTACCATGATATATCCTCACACTTCTTAATAATCAGACCTGCAATAACATGAAAAAGTTGTATATAATGGCAAAATCAGCGATTTATGTCTTGCATTCTTTATGGATTATTAGACCTACAATATCTTGAAAAAGTTGTATATAGTGCCAAAATTAGTGATTTATGTCTTATGACTAGTAATTGTCTACGGAGTAAGTCTAATCTACCATGATATATGCTCACACTTCTTAATAATCAGACCTGCAATAACATGAAAAAGTTGTATATAGTGGCAAAATCAGTGATTTATGTCTTGCATTCTTTATGGATTATTAGACCTACAATATCTTGAAAAAGTTGTATATAGTGCCAAAATTAGTGATTTATGTCTTGCATTCTTTATTGATCATGATTGATAATTCTCTATGAAATAAGTCTAATCTACCAATATGTCTCCACATTTGTTAGATATCAAACCTACAATAGATAAAAAACCCTGTAACTAAAAACACAAGTCACAACTCTTTTTATTAAGAGGCTAGGAAGTGACCTGTATGTTACGTTTCCACAACTTGACTCAAAAGCATGGATAGAATTTTACATTTGCATCACAGTTAAATTATATTGGAGAGTAAATCTAATAGAAAGAGATTAACCTGGTCATTAAATTGCATTTCATTGATTTCACATTTCTATTCTTTGTGCATATTGTACAAACATTATTTCAGCTTAGAATGCATCTTATGCTTTTTAGTTTGATTTTCTAAGCACCTTCCTTCCAAGTAGTCTAGCCATGGCCTGATGGATGACTTCTTTTCTTTGAAAATGGTTGTTCCTTCTCATTATTTATGGATATGTTCTTCAACATATGTTCCAATTTATGCAAACAAAACCCATGAAATGAACAATAACATGTGACAAAATCAGTAAGTTATGGCTTGTGTTCCTTATGAAGAGGTTGCTTGTGTATTGCAACCTTCCTTATTAGAAAGCGTCAATACTTATTGGTAAATTAGATTGCAATATAGTATAAAGTATACAAATTATGGTTATTAATTAGTGGAAAGTTAAAAAATTATGTGAGTATTCTCCAATCTATTTATCTTATACTCATCATAGTGACAAACCAAAGGCCCTACTAGCCTCATTTGAATTTCATATTATGATTCTACTTTTATGTAGAGCTTTCCATTTCTAGATTTATCAATGTATTCAATCTTTGTATGAACCTAATACTCATATAATTTCTTAACATGTCACTGAATAATAACTGTCAGTTTTGTAGAATATTCGGGAAATAATACAACCAACAAATTTGAAGATTGTTTTCATTTGATGAGAGTAATCCGGGTATGGCTATAGCTGTCCATATTTTATAATATGTTATACTTATTTTATAGCTATTATATTGCATGTTTTAGTTTCAACATTTTTATACAATGTATTCTTCTTACAAAGTTGTTAGCCTTTCTATGGATGGGTCAACTACTTTGAATAATGCCCTTGGGAATCCAAATTGCATGTTAGATACATTCTAAAGAGTTACATGGATTTTTAAACACTAAATTATTCCCCAGTATACCTTGAGAATAGTGTTTTGAAATAAATGAAAAATTCTACTATTGTTAAACCAATGTATATATTCTTCAACATGTGTTCCATTTTATACAAATAGAGCCCATGAAATGAACAATAATGTCTAAAAAAATCATTAAGTTATGTTTTGTGTTCCTTATGAGAAGGTTATTGCTTCTTCTCTTTGAAAATGGTTATACCCTCTCATAATATGGATATGTTTTTCAACATACGTTCCATTTTATACAAACAGATCCCATGACATGAACAATAACATGTGGCAAAATTAATAATCTACCCATTTGATAACCATGAACATCAAGGGGATAACCACTACATGACACTAGAGAATATAGTATCCAAAGTGCATTAGAGAACATACTCAAACACATCACATAAACATGTCATCTATGACTCTAATACCATGCAACAATTAAACACCAATACACGTAACTACAAAATTGGACTCAACTTCTAAATACTTACTATTTCAATGCAATACAATCACATCATTATGTAAGAAGGCATATGCAGGAGATTCTACCACATCCACATGAAATTACTTTAACGTAAGCATCAAGATCAATTATAGAACCATATTCATGAGGAAAGTTACAATCACAAGGACATGATGCACAAGATCACCTTCATCACACATTTAGAAAACAAGTTCAATTCAAGGCACACAATGTTCTACTACAAGGATATTTTACACATTGACTTATGCAAGGAATGACTGACATTCATCCATGTAAAAAGTATCCACACAAGGGACATGTATTCATTTGCATTATGGATCACTATCTCATGCTATGATAAAATGATAACTGCGTGGTCAATAGAGATAACACACCAAAGGTGCAAGTCCATGCTACTACCATACAAGTTTTCCTTTAACAACTTAATTATGCATATTATGCAAGATAGGATCAACACAAAATCATGGCCCACCAATGTAGGATATATCATTGCATAAGACCTATTTTATAACCATGACCTATAAAATTACCATGATAACACAAAGAATACTCTAAGGTACCCTTCAAATATTTGAAGTCTTTTAAATGCATCATAATGAACTCTACCAAGATTGGACATTTATTTAAAAAGAATTCCCTTTGCTTGGGCAATGTCTAGTCCGGTACATACCATAGCATACATCAAGCTTCCAACTATACTCTAGTAAGGTGCCCTTCTCATGTCTTCCATCTCTAAAGAGGATGTAGGACAATCTAGAACAAATAAATTTGTTCCAACTTAAAAGGGAATACATAATGGTCTAAGTTATCATGCATGTTGAATAGCAAATCATCAACATATAATGCAATGTACTAGAAATGATCACCATCAAATTTATAATAAACATAGTGATCTAATTTCAAATGTGCAAATACCAAAAAATTTGGTACGACATCCTATGACTCTATTGGAGGCCATACAATGATTTCTTCAATTTACAAACCAAATTACTTTTACCTTTTACCATGTAGTTCTTTGGTTGTGTCATATTCATCTCCTCCTCTAAATCACCATGAAGGAAACTAGTTTTCACATTCATTTGTTCAACCTCTAAATCATAAACAACAATAATAAAGAGAAAAAATCTAATGGATGTCATTTTTAAACAAGAGAAAATATCTCACCATAATCAACAACCTCAACCTGAGAGTATCCTTTCACAACCAACCTTGCTTTATACTTATCAATACCTTCATCTAAACCAATTTTTTTCTTGAACACCCATTTACAACTAACAAGTTTTCATCCTTTAGGCAATGGTACAAGATCCCAAGTATCATTCTTTTTCAAAGCTATAATTTCTTCATTTGTAGTAATCTTCTAGGATTCTACATTATTCAGACCTAATGCATCTTCTACAGATCTAAGCTCATCCACATTAGTATTTAAAACAAAAATACAACTCCAATCATCAGGTGAATTCCTTTCAGTTGGTTGTCTATGTCTTGTAGGCCTTTGAACAAGATGAGTTGGAGGTTCTTACTCCTCTTCTGAATATTCAGAGCTAGATGAGTTGTCCTTAACTTCTTGCCTAATTAGGAGTCTTGATTCAACTCTTTTAGGCGTAGAAGGAAATTGAATAACATCTTCCTGTTTAGTCTATTCTGGTTGTAATGTAACAAAAGGAGACTTAATTTCTCTAAAAAAAATACTACTATGTATTACCTTATGTGCAATAAAGTCTCAAAGGTTGTATCATTTCACACTATAACTATATTTGATGAAGATATATTTCATAACCTTGTTCTCCAATTTTGTTCTCTTCTCCTTTGACACGTGCATATACCTCACAACCAAAAACTCTAAGATGTCTCAATGAAGGCTTATGACTCGACCATGTGTCCATAGGCATTTTATCAACACGAGATGATGTAGGAGACCTATTAATTAGGTAGCATGCAGTCACATTAGCTTCAGCCTGAAACTTTTGTTCTAAACTAATACCACTCAACATACTCCTAGTCTTCTTCATTAGTGTCCTATTCATTCTTTCCGCAACTCCAATTTGTTGTAGTGAATAGAGTTGCATTATGTCTATTAATGACACATTCTTTAAAGAATATATCAAAATCATTAGACCATAATTCACCACCATTATCAGTACTCAAACGTTTAATTTTCTTTTAAGGTATGTGTAGGATCATGGGCCGAAATGTTGGCTTGATGATGATTGTAATGATTAAAATTTATCATATGTTGTCATTGATGAAACACATACACACACATATGTTCATATTGTCTACCGGTGTGACTTCAAAGTTGTTTATACTACAACTGGTATTCTAGAATTTATATCCAACTGGTACATGGTGAGAACCGGTATCTATATATGGAGACAACTAGTGGATTTGCATAACTGGGTATCAACATGAGGATACAACAGAGATTATCACAAGAGCATCAAGGATAAATTGTTTATATGTTTAACTCCAACCAGTATTCATTGATTATGTGATGAGTTATCATAAGCTATGATGAGTTATCCATACCGACAAGATTTGGCGGTATTTTTGTGATGAGTTATGATCACTTGACCAGATACACTGCACCTAGGTAATTGTGTTATGATTTCAACAGGCCGACATGAAATCTACATGTCTATATATTGACATCACAATGAAATATTTTGTATGAGAGAAAGTGATATGCTATGTGTAAAGGCAGAAGCGTTAAGTCACAAAGTATGCTACTAAATAAGTGTTAAGTGCGCATAAGAGGATCTATACAAGTAATTTGTGCTACTACTAGATCACATCACCTATTGTTTTTTAATCACTGCAATAGTCAAATCCCCTAACCGGGTAAGCTCTAACAAGATTCATTGTTGAAATCCTCTAACCAGGTGATCCATTAGTTTGAATTCAAAAATCATCCACCAAGGTTACTTCTTACAAGGTAATACCTTTTACAGGGTATAGCTTTTAACTAAGCTTTGGGATCTTTAATAGGATTCGCTCCTAGCAGAGCATTTTGTAGACCCTAACTGGTCAGTTATCTATTACTGCAGATAGTTAACTTGTGAGTCCCATCTCACTGTGGTTTTTACCTATTTGGGTTTTCCACGTATAAACACTTGTGTTATGGTGGATGTTTTACTTATTGTGTATGTTGTTATATCATTTTTTATTGTATGCATATTGTTTAACAAACTTGTTAAGTTTATCTACCAGTCAGTGTTTAAAGTAGTACTATTTTTGGTGTCATTGATTCACCCCCCTCCCCTCTTGGTGCTTTACAAGTCCATCAATTGGTATCAGAGCCTAACTTCTTTATAGCCTAATCGCTTGGAAGGGAACCCTAAAGCTACCATGGGGATATGAGCTACTTTGAGATGGCTAGAGAGCTTGAGGCTAGTAGGAATGAGCTTGAAACCCTAAGGGTCAAACTAAAAGCTTCTCAAGTCAAAAGAAGAGAGTTAACTGAACAACTGTTAGAAATATCTGATAATAGTTCTTCAAATGAGGCCAATATTGATGCTTTAGCTGAGGAAGTTGAAAAACTAAATAGTGAAAAGCTAAATCTAAGGAGAGAGAGCTAGAAGGTCTTACTATCCGCATGAGTTAGGAACTGGAAGCCAAGAGAACTACTGAAGATCTCACCAAAGAAAGAGATCATGAGATTGCCAAGATCAAGCGAGAGAATGGTACCTTGCATGAGCATTTGAATGCAGAAAGAGAAGAAAAAGAGAACCTACAGCTAGATCTTGAATTAGCATCATCTCTGAGAGAGAACCTATCAAAACATAATGAAGATCTCACCAGACATCTCACTGAAGCAAATGGGAAATTGGAAAAGTTCAACAGAAGTTCTACCTTGCTAGAAGAGAAAATTCAATCACAAAGGATGAATGGTGATACTTCTGGACTTGGTTTTCACACATCTGAAAGGTGAATCCTCTGGTACCAAGAGCAACACTCTTAAGAATAAATCTACTCCTAAGGTCAAAAAGCCTACCGGTGAGAAGGTCTTCAAACCTGTTTGTTTTGTTTTCCATAAACTTGGTCACACTGCAAATGTTTGTAGAGACAAACCTAACAGAAATGCAAGCTACAATACTAATGCTAGGTATGTGCCTAAGAAATTTGAATGTCATTGCTTTACATGTAAAATGTATGGACATAGATCAGTTGAATGCAGATATGGAGCAAATAATCTTGTACCACATATGCATTCAAGACCAAATGGCACTCGATGAGAAATTTTGATAACCGGGTCAACATGAACTGGCAAAGAGCCTACGACAATCGGTTTAGTCCATTTGAGATGGAAAAGGTAATAAATGTCATTTGCACCATCTGTAACAACTTTGGTCATGTGGCTATGAATTGCAGAAGAAGAACTGGGAGAGGTAATGCAGGACCTTGGAGATCATCTGGTATGGCCTACTATCACTGTCATAAATTGGGACACATGGCAAAATTTTGTAGATCCAAAAAGAGCAAACCAGTCAATCCTTCTAATGATCAGAAAGGAAAGCAGAAAGTTAATGTTGAAGAAACCAGAGAAGATATGTATCAAATATGGAAGAAGAAGAGTGATGACTCACCTGGAGAAGAAATTGTTCCTTCACCAAGTGTGGAGAATCCAGCACCAGTGAACTAAGCTTTTTCATATGGCTAAGGGGAACTTAACGGTAAATCCACTTCCGGACCCCTTGAGATAAATGAGTAGTAAGAGAATTTAAATGCATGAAATTTTGATAACTTTTTGTCAATCAGTTATCAACCGGTTTCACATCTATGTATCATTAAGCGGTGTAATTAGGGTATGTAACCCTAACAGGTGAGCATTTAACCTAGTAGGTAAAAAGGATAAAAGAGATTTTTCACTTTCTTATTTTTACCCTAACGCATATGAGAAAGAATTTTTAAGCGCTTGCAGAGCTAAGAAAAGATTGTTAGCTGATTTTAGTTGGAGTTGCATTGTGATTTGAGTAATCAAGCTGATTTGAAGGTTGGTGAAAACTAAGCTGGTGTGCACTTTGTTGGCATATTATGAAGCAATGATAGTGTATGTTATCATTGATGTCAATAAGTGAACCGGTGTTGGGGTTTGCAGTTAGGGTTCACTAAGTGTGACTGCCGGTTGGTAGTCTCTGTTCATCTCTAGGGTTTTCGGTTTGGCTTATGCAGTGCAACCGATGGTGTTTTGTGAACTATAAGGATAAGGATCAGGATACCATGTCAGTTATGTGCATGTGAAGGATTTCCTTGAGGATCTTGCGTGTGAAGATTGAATGCATTGAATGCCTACCTCAGGAATGCGTGATGTTTTGAGCGGTGTATGAAGAGCACGTGATGGGTTACCGTTTTCCAAATGCGGTGAAGATTGGACGATGTAGAATGTCTTTAGATCTATCTTAGATCATTTTATTCTATGCAATGGATTTAATGGTTAGGATTGGACCGCTTGTAATTTGTAAACCTAAAATGTTTAGGGTTTAGGGTTTATGCTACCGACCTAATTGTTGTCTATAAGGTTGATGATGTTTGTTATTGATTGTGTTGGAAAATGATGTGTTTATGTCTGCATGTTGAGATACTTGCCAAACCAGAGTGTGGAATCTGCAAAGTGTGATTGCAAAGGAGAGGAGATAAAAAGGATCTTCCTTAGTAAGTAGTTTTGTTATCAGATCAGAGCTTTACTTGTTGACTTCTAACCATTTTAACAGAAGGAAAATCCCTTGACTGGGTAGCTTTAACATGCTTGTTGCAAATCCTCTAACCAGGTGACTCAATTTCATTGAGTTCTTTAAATCCTCTAGTGAGGTAACCTTTAACAAGGTTTATAGCCATCCCTTAACTGGGTGATCCCTAACAGGATACGTTCCTAAAAGAACCTTATTGTAAAGTCTTTAACCGGACTAGGCTCCTAACAGAGCGGACTTCAAAAGATTTCAAAACAAGCTTGTGGGTATTCATACCCACCGTGGTTTTTCCCATTTGGGTTTCCACGTGAAAAATCTATGTGTTATGAGTTGTGAGTTTTCATGTGATGTTTGAATAGTTTTTTTATTAAAGTTGAATAGGCATGCAATGCTAAATGATTGTGGTATTATTGATGCAAATCATGCATGACTAAACTGGTAAAGTAGCTATCAAAATTTGAGATCTGTGGAATGTTGTTTGAAGTATATGTGCTTAACCGGTATAGCCATGGTTATGCTCAGTGGTGAAGACAACAAGTTAGTTGTGTTTTAATATGATAAAATGTTGTGAAGTTTTTGTGTGTACTGATTCATCCCCCCCCTCAGTATCGGTCAAGACCTTAGGTGTTCATTATTATTCATCACACTTGAGCATTCAACCGATTAAAGAGGCAGTGTGCATGAAATAAGGTATTTATTTGAAAAATATTGCTTTGAATCTTGTTTATCTGGAATGACATCGTCTTCTAAAATAGTACAAAAATTGATGATTACATTTGAACCTATGGAATGGTGTAGGAGCACCTAGTTGAGCAAAGCTCTCCTTTTTGAGTTTTTAATGCTTTCATGTTTGTAATGTCTTATGTTAGGTTTATAATGTTGTTTTAGGTTGTTATGTGTCTTTTCTAGTGGTTTTGATCTCATTTTGGGCTCAAGAGGTCAAGTTTTGCCTTTCAGGCTTTGAGTTGACAATTTTTGACAAAATGTGGAAAATTGCCTTAGAGGTCTCCAAATGCTTTCCAAAGCATTGAAACATGTTTACTCAGTGGTTTTAAGCATTTCTAAGGTGTTTAGATAGGTTGATGAGGTGAGGTTGTCAAAAATGTCTTTTTGAGCAAGAAATGTTGTCATTTGGGTTTGCAAACAGTTGTCAAAGTTGTCATTTTTGGGTTTTTCTTGAAGAATGCAATTGTGAAAGCCACCTATCCATACAAGGCTTGATAATGAATTGGATGGAATATAAAAAGACCTCCCTTTGCCTTGAAGAAGGTTGGTGATTGTAATCATTAAGAAAACTCAATAAGAAAGATGAAATTCTGGTTCTTTTCTATGGTTTTTCCTTTTCTTGGAGTAACAGTCTATACTGTAGCACTTGTGTCCATATTGTACCTTATGGGAAGTGTTCCTATTGATTATTTAATGCTCCCCAACTGATCATTGTACTGGTTTTCTTTTTCAAGTTGGTGTAATAAAATTCCTTCCATTTTGTGTGCTCACTTCCCTGTCAAGGGTTTGAGGTTGCAAATGCAACAACTTGACTAATCTAGGTCTAGGATCCAAAAAAATGGATTTAATCAAGTTGGTATGCATGTATATAGTGTACATATGCTTCATCTTGTGCCAGAATGGTGTTTGGAAGAAGGATTTGAGTGAATACTAGGCAAGTATTGATTACTCGGCTAGTAGCATGATTAAAAACTCAAAATTTGCACCCAAAAGTAATTTGGAGTGAACAAATGTATGAGGCAAAGGTCTGGACATATGGACAAGGGTGTTGAGAATCACCGTGGTTGGTTAGAGAAACTTGTTTCTACTAGACATACTTAGTTTGTAAGCAAAATAGTGAGTTCACTATTTTTGTGAATTTATTGATATTATGTGCAGCAAGTTCTTCAAATACCTTTCAATTTTTCAAAACTCTTCAAAATCAGTGCTATAGGGAATTTTATGAGTATCTTGATGTTTTTCCATGCCATGAAGTGTTTGGATTGAAGTATTAATGTTTTAAAATTGCAGACTTAACAGTGAACTAATAGTGACAGGGTTATGATAGTCATATACATGTTTTTCCAGTTGTTTGCCAAGTGTTTGGTCTAATGATTGTAGGGAAGTAGTAGGGGAAGGCTTCATTTTGGTGTGGCAGAAGTTCTAAGCCATTTTGGAGGCTTGATTAGAGGAGTTGGGAAGATTTCTCTATGTTCTTTGGTCTAAACCCTACAATTATGCCACAAATAGTGGACAGTCATCATTTTGCACTAACAGCGCCCTAAACCATGAAAATACACTAGCATATACCTTAAAAATACCATCCAAATCAAGGTTGTTGGAGGAGAGACCCATCATAGAGTAGGACAAGCAAAAAAGTGTCAATTACCACTCCATGAGCTAGTAGCCCTTTTGACTGCATAACACACACTTTACAAGAACCCGATTGCAAGAAGGACTTTGGGACTCATGGAACTTTGTGAGATCATCCTAAAATAGTGAAACAAGTGTCATATAGGACCTTGGATAGTGTGTAATCCCTTTTTGAGGTTTTGACCTTTGGTTGGTGAGTTGAGTAAGCCAAAGGCTATGGGCCTTAAACTAAGTTGTGATCATCAAAACCTTGAGAAGACCTTGTTGCTCTACATGACCATGTTGGAATTGCATAATGCACACTGAAAGCAATAAGTTGAATGTCCAATAAGCCAGGGGTTGAGAAATGTGTAGATGGGTGGAGTGACCAATTCAAGAAAGTTTGAGCAAGGGTGTGAGTTTCCACCAAAAAGGGAGGTTGTTGGTGAAGACTTGTAGAGAGACCTAACTATCGTAACTAAACTTGATATTTGCAAACAAAAGGAGAAAATGTAAACAATATTTTTGTTTCCTATTGTAACTTCTTGACCAAAATTGGCCTTTTGAGCACTTGCCTAGCAACCTCCCTATCATGGAAGTTGTAGAAGGGGAGCAAATTGTGTCTTATAATGCTTTATCGCAAGTTCCTAGTGGTGTTATAGTGAAAGGAGATTTGTCTAGCTACATTGATTGCAAGATTGAGGATTTAGGATCATTGTCGATATATTCTCAGTTAAAATCCCATTGTGATGAAAATGGAAAGATTCAAACAAAATATATTAGGGTTTATGAAAAAGGTTTTCATAACGCAACTTACTTTCTTGAAGATTTTGAAGAAGAACATATCCGAATTATTTTGAGTTGAGTTCATGGAGAAAATATGTATTTAGAAAGGACTCATACTATAACCAAGGAAGCTATTCAAGCTATAACTGGTTTTTACTCAACTGGTGAAGTACCTATGCTGAGGCGTATTTCAAAAGAGACAGTATACACTCTAACCGAATCAACATCTGATAAGCGTGCTTTTTTTATCAATAATGTTGGTCCTTACAACTGGAATGGTAACTAGGTAATAAATCACAATTCAAAGATTGAATATTCTTAAATAGATAACTTTTCTTGTGGCAAATGCTCATTTAGTTATCAACTAGGGACATAAACTTGAAATGGGCCAGCACTGTATGTGCACCAAGTTCATATTGCAACCATCTTTTATGATTGTAGAAAAGTTAATTATTCACAAAGTAAACACACAAAATCTTAAATGAACTAATACTTTAATCTTACAATTGTAAATTACTTTAAACAACTACTGGTAAATGATAAAGTTATGGTGGGAAATAGGAACTACTCTACTGCTATGGCTGCAGGATCAGACACAGGAACTGTTTCCTATGGCTGCAGAAATAGACAACTACAGAAATAACTGCTACAGAAGTATAAAACTAACTAAAACATACAAAGGATTACTCACCAGGTGGGCCCCCTTGAGTGAGTATCTCAAGAACTTCAAATTATAATTATCTAATTATCCAAAATCACATTGATTTCTTTATTTCATCTTGACTGAAAAATACATAAAATAGTACCAAAAGACTTGTGTATTACAATTTACTATGGGTGTTCTCTGCTATCCTCGAGAGGAGAGAGATCCCTTAATTAATAGGAAAACTTATAACAAACTTCTAATTGATCGACCACATTCCTACGAAATAAGTGAACAAGATTTATTAACAAGAGAAGAAGTCAGCGTAGGACAATAGAACAACATTTGTCCTGCAGCTGAGAAAATACAGCATGACTAGCCTCCTAGATATAAGCTCCACTAAGAACAGTTGTAAATGTTCATAAATCAATCTGCTTAAGAACTGGTCAAGTGGTTCTGATCATTACTACATTTCCTTGGCTAGATCTGTGTTGCGGTTATGTATTTGATGATCTTTTGAACCGCCATTTGTCCTTACTTTGCCTTTGCTAACCCTGGATCATGATATTAATGCACAACAAACATGTGTATATACTAATGCTAACATGACATAATGCAAACCATATTAATAATTATTTTTAGATATTTGCATAGATAGATCATTACATGACATCCTTAGGTATAAGTTAAACCAGTTCAGAAACACTTTAAAAGGTATCAACTTAAAAGAGTATTATAATCCAAATGTCATCTAATCATAAGACCTAGGCAGGAGTATTGTATCAAAAATATATCAAGATAGAGAGATTATTTAGGCTCATCATCTCCCCCTAACCTAACTTCTTATTGATCCTCCAGCAACAGGAAAATTTCAGATTCTGACATTGATTCAAAATTTGTCTGGGGTAACCTGTCCAGAACCTCCTATAGATAAGCTCCAATAGAAACCCTTCATTTTCTCCAATATTTTCCACCTGGTACATTCTGTTGCTTCACTGTATGGCAGATCACTATCCCTGCATCCCATCAATGGCCATAGGAGGATTGGAGGCTGAAAGCTGAGAGGCATCCAATGTTGTCCCTTTCTTCTTCCCAAGTGCATATACTTGGGTGCTCTGTTTAATGCTGCATGGTAATTTTGTGCAAAGTGTGGCTTAGATTGTTTCAAATCATCTGTTAGGTTGTTCCAGTGCTGGACTACATGTCCTATTGCCTCTTGTCGTTCCCTTGGAGCCATTTGTTCATATTCTCTATACACTTCTTCCCTTAAGGTTAGGATTTCCTTTGCATAATCTGGCTCATATACAATCTTCTGCCAATCAAAGTAAAGTCGTCTGGGCTCCCTTGATTCAGACCTTAAGGGTAATGAAATCTCAAGCTCTTCCTTGTGATGCACCTGAAACTGTTCTCCCCTTGATATCTCATTCTGCATCCAGGACATAAGAGCCCTCAATTGGATATCTCCAATGTAAAGGAGAGGCTTCCAATCAACATCATCAGGAACAACATAATTATGTACATATAGTTCATAGAGTAGATTGTTGCTTGCTGTAGGAGATGTATGAAAAGCACTATAAAATTCTTCTGGTGTTTGTAATGAGGGACTTAAATCTCTGACAATCCTCATCATTTGGAAGCTAATGTGCTGTTCATTTAAGTATAGAGAGTAAACACGAGGAGGAGCTTGACATTGCATCAGTTGTGGTACCATGGTGGCTACTATTTCCACCTTATCTTTAAGTTGGGCTATTTCCTCATCCTTTTGCTTAATAAATTTCTTTTGGTAATCAATTATCATTTGCATCTTTACCTTTTCAAGTTCCCAATCCTCATAAAGAGCAAGTCCTACTGCATGACTAGTAAGGGATGTAGGTGGCCTATGAACAGGTGCTTTAGGTTTCTTACTTTCTACTTTGCCCCCTGCTTCAATGACCTGCTCTACACTAGATGCTAAGTTGTCCAGTCTTTCAAAACCTACTCCCTTATGAGGCTGCTCAATACCCTGGAGTTTCCCTTCTTCCTAAAACTGTAATTCTTGTTCTTCCTCAATATTTTGTGGTTCTTCTTCTTCATGGTCTCTTTGAGGTTCATTTGGAGGAGAAGGAGGGATGTCATCATGGAGTGGAATGTGTTGTTCTTGTTCTGGGGATTCAATCAAGATTGTAATATGTGGCTCTGTGGGTTGGTCTCAACTTTTAAAGTTTTCATGAAGCCTACCACTACTTCTTCGAGTTTTTCCTCTTTCGGTTGTAGGAACACTTCCTGTAGCTAATTCTTCAACTACTTTGACAGTTACTGCAAGAACTGGTTTTACAATTTTTCTCTTCTTGGCCGTAGGAAGGGGTACATTCTCATTTTTACTTTTCTTGTCCTTATGCTCTATATCAATTTATTTTTCTTTTCCCTTTTCCTTTCATGTGGCAGCCCTAGTTTTTCTTGAACCTTGAGGAGGAACCCCTACTTCAGCTTCTTTTTGTAAGGGTTCCTTTGCTGCAGGAAGATTTTGTTCTGAGGATTTCAACGAGGATGAGGGTTCAAGAGGGGAACCAGTCTCTACAAGGTTTTATTGTTCCTGAGATGGAAGTGGTTCCTCTATAACTATGTGCTCTACCCTAAACATTTTGGTTTCAACAAATTCATTCTAGAGCATTGGAGAAACATCTCTCAAGAATTTTTCAACTAAAAGCTTAATTAGACAATGGTGAGAAACAAAGTGGCCTACCTTTCTGGGTCTCTATTGCACTTATAGAAAGAAGGTTGTACAATAAGCTTCGAACATTCATCCTTCTTCTGTGGCACAGATGACTTAGGAGCTTGAAGTGATGAGAATGCAGACATGAAAACCTTCCTTCACATATTTTAAAACATACAATGCCACTGCTCTCCATTTAGGTGGAAGGGATTCTCGCCTAGCTCCTTGCCTATCTACTACTAATGGGGGGTCTCCTAGACATGTAAATTCTACCCTTGCACTACGTGCATCCTTAGACTCTGAGTACTTCTCCCCATCTGTTGGTAGCCCAGTTACCTCTGCTATCCTTTCCTCTCTAGCCACTACTCTTAAACCTTTTACCTGAGCTTCTCCATTTGACAATGTGTGGGTAAATTACCTCACAATTTCTTCATTAAACTCTAACAACTTTAAGAAATAATCCAACCATCCACTGTTCCTAAAAATTGGTTCACAATCCTAATCCTAAAGGAGAACTTCATGGACTGTCATCTCATGTCGAATAGGTGGACCACCCATTACAACAATAACACTTTCAACTTCAAGATGGCGTAAATCTGGTCAGTTTTGGCACTATGTTCTACACTATAGTGTACTCAATATTCTTACTTGGTCGGAACCTAGTTGCAGTCTATAAATAACTCTAAGCAAATAGACAATCAAAATGCAAGATATCACCTCAAATGAGAATTAAAAAAAATGCAATCTGAGACAATCTGAGAGGACATCAAAATTATCTACTAGAGTAATTATCAGTGTACTTCCCCCCCCCCAACCTAAGGTTTGACAAGTGTCCACACATGCAGAGGAGGACAGAGAAAGGACAGTATGCAAAATATCATAATTAGAGTTAATATGATTTAATTATATACATGCAACAAGAATAAATACACATGATCGCACCTAACATCATGCGAGAATGACTGCATCTTGAAGAAATTTGAGCCATCATGAATGGAAAACGATGTGGAAATGGATGGAGTGAAAGGAAAGAAATGAGTGAATACGGAAGGGAATATTTATTATGTAGAAAAGTACTCCCACCAGATGGGGAAGTATTTATTATGATCGTGCAGCAAGGAGATTAGGATGGAGTGGTGACGACAAAGCCGTCTGCAGTGGCTGCAGGAATCTCAGCATGCTTGGTAGTGGAAAATTGCCACAGGAAGTCATGTTTGCTTAGAGGTTTATGGTATAGGCGCAACCTATGACTGTTAACTAACAATTTAAACTTAACAGGATCTATGGTAGATAATCTGACAACACCATTAAAAAATGTTTCATTTCATAAGGTCCTAACCACCGTATCTGTAATTTTCCCAAATTATCTTTATACCTAGAATCATAGAGTATAGCCCAATCTCCTGGCTAGAATGATTCATCCTTTATGTAGTGATCATGCCACGAATGAGCTAGTTTTGAATAGATTCAACATGCTGCAAAGTGGATTTTCTTATTTCATCTAAAGCATTAAGCTGCAGGAGCCTTTCTTCTTGTGTTGCAAACAAAGTCATATCTAAAGAAATAGTTGCTCTCAAAGTTTTATGTTCAAACTCTACGAGCATTGTCCCATATACCATTTCAAATGGTGTAAATCCTGTTGTAGTTTTCTAGGTGGTTCTATAAGCCCACATAGCTTCAAATAATCTGCTAGACCAATCTTTCCTGTTGAGTGCTACTGTTTTGGTCAAGATTGATTCAAGCTCTCTGTTAGTAACCTCTGCTTGACTATTAGCTTGTGGATGATAAGGAGTGGATTTCGTATGCCTGACAGTGTATTCGTTAACTAAGGTTGTAATCAGAGTGGAAGTGAACTGTGCTCCTTGATATGTCACTATTTCTCTAGGATCTCCATACCAAGTGAAGAGTTCTTCATATAAGAATTCTGCTACCTTATTATCTCTTGCATGCTTGAAGGCTTTGACCTCCACCCATTTAGTAACATAGTCAGTACAAACAAGAATGTAAGAGTGACCATTTGATGGTGGATCAATTGGCCCAACAAAGTCTAGACCCCATTTGTCAAATGGTGTAACAACCACCTGAGGGTGGAGAGGCATTTCATCAGACCAAGTTGGTCTGCCCATTCTTTGACATTTGTCACACCTGGTGTATTTAACTGCATCCTTTTGTAAGGTTGGCTAGTAGTATCATGTAGTTAATATCTTGAGAGATGTTCTTTTGGCTACAAAATGATCTCCACAAGGTTCATCATGACAAGCATGAAGTATATCATATGTCTCATCTTCTCTTACATGGCGCCTCATCACTTGATCTGGCCCTGTATAAAACAAGCAATCTGCTATCCATGAGAAGTTGAAATTATTTTCTACTAGCAGTCTTTTCTCTTTGGGTGAGAAATGTGGGGGTGTCTTGTTAGCTGCTAGGTAGTTGGCTATATCAGCATACCATGGACTATGTAAAATGATGGAAAACAAATGCTCATCTAGAAAGGAATCATTAATGACTTCCTTATTGTCTGATGTGTGAATCCTTGACAGAAAATCTGCCACTACATTTGCTTTTCCTGGTTTATCAATGATAGTAATATCAAATTCTTGCATTAATAATAACCATCTTGCCAATCTACTTGTAATGGAGCTTTTGTTCATGAGGTACTTGATGGTTGCATGATCAGTATGTACAAAGATTTGATATCCAATTATATAGTGTCTAAACTTATTAAGAGCATAGATGACAGCTAACATCTCCTTTCCAGTAATAGTGTAATTTAGTTTTGGTCCTTGCAAATTTTTACTGATGTAATAAATTGCATTTTCCAAAACTCCTTGCTTCTACCCCAGAACTACTCCTATTGCAAAATGAGGTGCATCTGTATGAATGTGAAAAGGAATTGACCAATCAAGTCCTTTGAGTTAAGGCTTGTTTGAGTTGAGAAAATGATTATTCACATGCATCAGTCCATTCAAATTCAGTTTCCTTTGTCAATAAAGAATATAATGGCTCTGCTTTATAACAAATCTCCTATAGTACCCTGCATGGCCTAGAAAAATTCTTACATCATTTTGTTTAACAAGGGTAGGAAGATTAAGTATTACTTCTATTTTGGCTGGATCCACTTGAATACCTGATTGAGAGATTCGATGCCCCAATACTATACCTTCTTGCATCATCATAAAACATTTTTCACTATTTAAGGATAAATTGTGATCTTCACACCGTTGCAATACTTTTGTCAGATTTCCTAATGCCTCCTTAAATGTAGTTTCATAAGTAATAAAGTCATCCATGTAGATTTCCATACAATCATGAGATATGTCAGAAAATATACTAAGGACAACCCTTTGAAAGGTTGCAGGGGCATTACATAAACCAAAAGGAAGGACCGAATAGGCATATGTGCCCCAAGGGCAGGTAAAGGTAGTCTTTTCTTGATCTTCTGGGG
The DNA here is from genome assembly GCF_030272615.1 of Cryptomeria japonica. NCBI lineage: Eukaryota > Viridiplantae > Streptophyta > Pinopsida > Cupressales > Cupressaceae > Cryptomeria > Cryptomeria japonica. The sequence continues at coordinate 594,913,021 of NC_081412.1, read as the reverse complement.
CTATTCTAATTTGATTATAACCACTAAACCCATCCAAAAATGAAAAGTATTGGTTACCTGCTAGAGAGTGTAACACTTGATCTATAAATGGAAGTGGGAAATGATCCTTTCTAGTAGCAGTGTTGAGCTCCTTATAGTCCACACAAACTCTCCATTTTCCTCCTTTCTTTGGAACTATAACCAAAGGAGAAACCCATTGACTATCTGAAATAGGGTAGATGAATCCTGCATGAAGCAATTTTTGCATTTCCTCTTTAACTATTTCCCTTAAAGCAAGATTAATCCTTCATTGAGGTTGTCTAATTGGTTTACAATCCTCTTTGATATAAATTCTATGGGTACACAATGTAGGATTTAATCCTTTCATGTCTTGATAATCCCATGCAGAAGCTTGTTGTTGGGCTTTGAGTAATTTTGTTAATGACAATCTTTGATCTACAACCAATTGATTATTTATATTCAAATTTCTCCCTGCAACAACTTCTATTTGAATTACTAATTCTGCATTAGATATTTCAGACAGACAAGAGGTTTGAATCTCCTATGGTAGTAATGTGTGAAACATATCTATGGCTGCAGGAGAATTTAATAAGCCTGCAGATGGAAGAAGGGTATGCAGAGGACTTACTGGTATACCCACTGACTATTGAGTTGCTCCATAATGATTCCTTATGATGTTAGAGAGTACTGTATCATCCTCTTGAAGTGCTATGAATGGGTCCCTTGATAACATCATTAGTTGTTGAACAGAGTTAATTTCCTCTGCTTCTTCTCCTATTTCTGGCCACACTACTCGTTCTTGATCAAGTTGCGGTTGTGCTGGAGAATAGAGTGCAAGTGTTTTGATAGTAATACCATCTGAAATTGTCATATCTCTAGATCTACAACCTATATATGCATCAGTTGTTGCCAGCCAAGGTCTTCCCAAAATAATTGGATATCCTCCTAATGTTGCCTTGGGAGAGAGGATTATGAAATCAATAGGATATTCCTAAGAATCTAATGTGACAACAGTATCTTCAACCATTCCTTCAGGTCGAACAGTTGAGCTATTAGCAAGTTGCAGGACTGTTGGAGTTGATCTGAGATTAGTAATGCTGAGTTGTTGCATGACATCCTTAGTCATCACATTTATTGTTTCTCCCAAGTCTATCAAGGAATTTTTTATTTGAGTTCCATTAATAACTAGCTTGACAATAGGGCTACTTGGCTCAGAGTATTTAGGGATTGCTATTTTTCCTAGCATGATATCAACCAACTATCCTACCACATGCACTGTATTTGGATTTTTTTCTTCCTCCCAGGTTTCTTCAGAGATGCCTCCTTAATAGCTTTTCCATATATGGGGATATCTTTAATAGCTTGAAACAGTGGAATTTTAATACATATATGTTTTAACTGGTCAATAAGATCAAAAGCTATGTCATATTGCTGCCTAGATACTTCTACCTATAATCTCTGAGGAAACGGGGGTGTTCTTACATGTATATATGAAGTTTTAGACTGTTGAACTTGCTCAAGATTTCCAGATTTATCAGGCATGCTTTCCTGAGTAGCCTCCTCTATTGGTAACTCTATTATGACTGGAGGAGATGGAGTAGGCAATGTTGTCCCTGATCTCAAATGAATATCACTTATATTGAGAGAGTATGTAGGATAGTTATTAGGATCAGTTGAAAAAAATTGTTGTTGTAGTTGCAGTTTATTATTTGGATTTGGAACAGGCTGAGTTGGCTGTTGGGTTGGCTTGGATGAGGTGGCAATAGGAGCTGGTGGCAATAAAGCTGGCTGTTGGGATTGTTGTTGTGGCTGGTTTGCCCATTGTTGTCCTCCCCTCCATTGTGGTGACTATTGTCAGTTACCTTGAGGGGGAGACCAATTCCCTTGTGGCTGCTGCCATTGAGATGAGGAATTATGATAATTAGGCCAAGGATTCTGAGAGTCATTCCAAGATTGAGGAGTATAATTTCCAAACTTTTGGGAATATGGTGGTTGCCACTAATTGTTTTGTGCATTGAAGTTCATATAAGGGTTAAAAAATGATAATGGATCCTGTGGCATACCTTGTCTTGGAGGCCAAGGCCTTCGTTGTGCAACATAAAAAAGTTGTTCATTATCTCCATAAACAGGCTTGAAATCTGAGGAACTCTGCTGACTATCAATTTTAGCTAACATTTTGCATCTACAGTCCTTCTTCTTTTATCGACAATGAGGACAAAATTCAGCAAGCATAGCCTCTGCCTCCTCACGCTTCTTCTTTGCCTGTAGTGTATCCAATTGGGTAGCCAAATTATTAATTATATCTTCTTTAAAATCCTTCAATAGATGAGTTATTTCCATTCTTGAGACTGTTGAAGATGATTTGGCAATTGAAGAACCAGGCCTATAGTGTCTTCCCCTTTTTGTTGCAACTCTTGAATACCTTTGACAGATTTGTCTAATATCATCCCATTGAACTTGAGTAATATCTCCTCCTCCCATTAGATCTAAGGAGTCAACATAGCCATCATTGATGCCCCTCAGAAAAATCAACTTCATAGAATCTTCACTTATATTACTATGTTTGGATTTGCTGACACTAAATAAAAACCTTTCCAAATAGTCTTCCAGGCTCTCATCTTCTTTTTGTGTCATTCTGAATATATCATCACCATGTCGGTCCATTCCCCTGCAATAGTCTTTATAGTTATCCAAGAAGTTTGTTTTCATTTCCTCCCAGGTAGTGATTACATTTCTTCCTAAACTCATAAACCATCTCAAGGCAACTTCTTTCAAAGTAGCAGGGAATAACTTGAGTTTATGAGCATCAGTGGTATAATCATAACTTCTGCAAAGGATATCAAATTCAAACAGAAAGGTGTCTAGATCCTCTGTAACCAACCCATGAAATTTTGGAAGTGAAGAGACTGGTATGTTTTTCAAATTTGCATTATCATGCAGATCAGGAATGGGGAGCTCAAATGTTTGATTTACAGGTGGAGGTGGAGGATTTGCTGCCATTGGTCCCGAATAAATAACTAGAGGTAAAAACATTTGTTCAGGGGGTTCATTCAGGAAGTCTAGGTCTCCTTCTGACAAATTAAAGACACTACCATTTAGTACATAGGTTTCTGCATAAGGGTTTACTTCAGGTGCTTGATCTGATCTTATATCTTGAGTAGAATGTGAAGGAAGAAATCTTCCTAATGCATCTCTTCTCCTCCTATGCATGTAGATTAATGAAGGAAATTCAAAAAGCTAATTAAGAAAACTTAAAACTAATGGTTTACAACAAATTCTTAGCTTGGCACCATCCCTGACAATGACGTCAAAAATGTTGGTCCTTACAACTGGAATGGTAACTAGGTAATAAATCACAATTCAGAGATTGAATATTCTTAAATAGCTAACTTTTCCTGTGGCAAATGCTCATTTAGTTATCAACCAGGGACGTAAACTTGAAATGGGCTCGCACTGTATGTGCACCAAGTTCATATTGCAACCATCTTTTATGATTGTAGAAAAGAGAATTCTTCTCAAAGTAAACACACATAATCCTAAATGATCTAATACTTTAATCTTACAATTGGAAATTACTTTAAACAACTACTATTAAATGATAAAGTTTTGGCAGGCAGCAAGAACTACTCTACTGTTGTGGTTGCAGGAATAGACACAGGAACTGTTTCCTATGGCTGCAGGAATAGACAATTGCAGAAACAACTGCTACAAAAGTATAAAACTAATTGAAACATACAAAGGATTAATCACCAGGTGGGCCCCCTTGAGTGAGTATCTCAAGAACTTCATATTACAATTATCTAATTATCCAAAATCGCATTGATTTCTTTATTTCATCTTGACTGAAAAATACATAAAACAGTACCAAAAGACTGTGTATTACAAGTTACTATGGGTGTTCTCTGCTATCCTCGAGAGGAGAGAGATCCCTTTATTTATAGGAAAACTTATAACAAACTTCTAATTGATCGACCACATTCCTACGAAATAGGTGATCAAGATTTATTAACAAGAGAAGAAGTCAATGCAGGACAATAGAATAACATCTGTCTTGCAGCTAAGAAAATATAGAATGACGAGCCTCCTAGATATAAGCTCCACTAAGAACAGTTGTAAATGTTCATAAATCAATCCGTTGAAGAATTGGTCAAGTGGTTCTGATCATTACTGCATTTCTTTGACTGGGTCTGTGTTGCGGTTATGTATTTGGTGATCTTTTGAACCGCTGTTTGTCCTTACTTCGCCTTTGCTGACCCTGCATCATGATATTAATGCACAACAAACATGTGTATATACTAATGCTAAAATGACATAATTCAAACCATATTAATATATATTTTTAGATATTTGCATAGATAGATCATTACATGACATCCTTAGGTATAAGTTAATCAGTTCAGAAACACTTTAAAAGGTATCAACTTAAAAGAGTATTATAATCCAAATGTAATCTAATCATAAGACCTAGGCAGGAGTATTGTATCAAAAATCTATCAAGATAGAGCCATTATTTGGGCTCATCAAATAACATCAGGGACCCAACAGTAAAGTTGGCAGCTATGGTTATAGGCTACTGGGTATTCTATTCTAGCAGATTAAATAGTGTTCCATCAACATCGGTGCATACTGCTTACAATATGATAGCTGAAAATGCTAATTATGACCTATGTGAGGCCATAAGGAGCCAATTATTGTTAAATCTTTAGTCTATCAAGAAGGACAACATTCTGAAGTTTAAATTTGGACAATTATTGATTGGGCTATTCTTTTATTTCCAGAATTTCCTACTGGGAATAGGTGATCTTGAATAGTCTAAGGATCTACCGGTATTTGCCTAGATTAAGAACAATATCAAGGCTATGAAGAACACCTATTTTGCTGCAATGAACAAATACTTCAGTGAATTTCAGAAGAAAATGAGCATGAGAGTAATATTGCTTGAGGATGTGGTAAAACACTTTGCTAAGGACATTGTTTTCACAGTTACCACTTATTTCTATTTGATGGAGGCAACTGAGCCTAGAGAAGAAGAAATGGAAGATATGAGTTATGAGGTCAACTATGACTTACTGATTTGTTATGCTAATAACCTGTTGGCATCTCCAAAGGATAAAAAGAAGGCAAAACTGACTATTGTTGAAGACCAGATTGCACAAGCTGAAACCAATATTGTTCCTACCACGAGTGGTAAAGGTAAGAATAAGAAGGCTGAGCAAGCACCTCCGGTGATGAAAAATACAAGAGTGACACAAAGTGTCCAAACCAAAAAGGAACCAACACCTAAAGTTTATGCAATAAAGAGAATGCATCTAAGAAAAGAGGTCAGAAACTAATTCTCCAAGAAGAATCTGAAGGTTTTGACACCGAGGAAGAACCCAAGAAAATGAAAGCAACCGGTAGAACAGCTAAGCAAGTGAAGGAAGTGCCAAAGGAAACTATGCCTTTTTATATTTCAACTTACAAGCCTGAGACTACCTTTAAGAGGACAATGAAGACATTAGGAAGAAACAAATTTGATAATGTCAAAGATCATTTTGATTCGTTCAATGAAGATGAAAAGGAGAAAATTATTCAACAAGTAATCAATCATTTGTGTCACTACAATAGATTACCTCATGATCTTGAAAAGGATATCTCTGATTCCTTGTATACTATTCTTTTGAATAAATGGGAGGAAGCAATAAAGAAAGAAAAAGAAATCATAGATAATGTATTTGTACAATATTTTCCTGAGTTGTCAAAGGATGAGTTGAATGAATTGGTTGATAAGTACAAAGTTCATTTTGCTTACAAAACAAGAAGATTGAAGCTAACCAATGGAAAAGTGCAACCTATTGAGACTGAGACTCATCGTATTGCTTGTAATATCAAACATATGGAAGATCTTATACATTCCTCCAAGGATGAGAAAGATACTATTGATCGACCTAAAATGGATGAGGAAGAATTTGTACAAGCTGATGTTGTCTATCATATCAAGAGAAAGGATGACACTATTGTCCAACAGCTCATACTTGTTGATGATACTCAGGATACAATTGATCTATTTGGAAACATTATTGTACCAGATATGCAGCCACCTAAAATCACTAACTTACAGGTTACTTCAGTTGAGAAACCGACGACTCAATCAAGAGTGGATATTCCACCAGCAAAGGAACAACCTAAGAAACCCCAATCCCCATCGGTTTCATAGGAAATTTAGAAGGAATCTAATGAAAACATTGATACTCAGATCTTTGAACAAGAAACAGAGAAAGGACAAGAGAAAGAAATTGTTAAGGTAACATCTTCTGAACCGGTAAAAACATTAGTCATACAACAGACTGATGAAGATGATGCTACTCATTAGGCATCTCCAGGCCTATAATTGTTGATAACATGAGTGCATCTGAATGATGAAGATTGCAACTATCATGCAATCTAGAGCACATAAGAAGAGATTTAAAGAGCAAAGAATGGAAGTTGACACCATTCCGAATGTTGTAGATATTCTATCAAGTCTACTACCAGAAACTGCTATAGGACATCTGACAACTCCTATTAGCAAACTTGGTCAATTTGTTGCTGATGCATCTGACCAAATTAAGTCACTTGAAGAAGCATCACAAACTTATGCTGAGAAGAGTTACAAGAAGAGGCATGGAGAGAAGCCTATGAAAGAAATTGATACAGGGAAACTTGCTCTATCTTCTAATAAAGATTTGTTAAGAAAAGTTGTTGAAATAGGAGGAAAATATCTTTCTTCTACTTCTAATGTTTCATTATTTTATTCTGATATCAATAACAGACAAGCTGAAATAGAGAAAGAGCTAGAAAAGATATGCAATGCATATGTACCACTTCAAGATTCTATTTTTTCTTTTAGAAAATCTGTGGACAATTTGCACAATAGGTTGGATAACTATGATCTTGAGAAAGCAAAAAGACTCCGGTCACTAAAGGAATTGAAGAGTATACTCACATCCCAAGTGGACATACTGCAGAGAGCCTACAAGAATGCAAAAGCTATTTTAGCTACTCCAGAAGCCTGCACACTTGATTCCATGGAAGAGTTCAATACACAAATTATGTCTACACTTAAGTACACTAAGAACGTGCTGGAGACATGGAAACATGCCTTATCACAGTTGAAGAGGAACTTTAATGTTATTTTCATGAGACTTGCGAATGCATGAATCCTGATTTAGTTTTTCAAGTTTTTGTATTTGTAAAACATTTTGATACAAACTTTTCTATATATATATATTTTGCTTTTCAATTTGGCATTGTTGTCAAAGGGGGAGTAGAAATATGTATGTGTGTTTTTGAAAATTTTTGTATGATGTATGTAGTAAGGGGGAGTATGTGTATAACTTTTTTTGTGTAAGCACACTTAGCGGTATTTTTGAAAATTTTCTATGTGTTGCCATCAATGCCAAAGGGGGAGATTGTTGGCTTGATGATGATTGTAATGATTAAACTTCATCATATGTTGTCATTGATGAAACACATACACACACATATGTTCATATTGTCTACTGGTGTGACTTCAGAGTTGTTTATACTACAACTGGTATTCTAGAGGTTTATATCCAACTGGTACATGGTGACAACCAGTATCTATATATAGAGACAACCAGTGGATTTGCATAACTCGGCATCAACATGAGGATCCAACGAAGATTATCACAGGAGCATCAAGGATAAACGGTTTATATGTTTAACTCCAACTGGTATTGATTGTTCCAAATGATATTCATTGATTATGTGATGATTTATCACAAGCCATGATGAGTTATCCTTACCGACAAGATTTGGTGGTATTTTTGTGATGAGTTATGATCACTTGACCAGATACACTGCACCTAGGTAATTGTGTTATGATTTCTAGAGGCCGACATGAAATCTAAATGTCTATATATTGACATCACAATGAAATATTTTGTATGAGCGAAAGTGATATGCTATGTGTAAAGGAAGAAGTGTTAAGTCGCAGAGTATGTTGGTAAAGAAGTGTTAAGTGCGTAGAAGAGGACCTATACAAGCAATTTGTGCTACTACTAGATCACATCACCTGTTATTTTCTAATCATTGCAATAGTCAAATCCCCTAACCGGGTAAGCTCTAACAAGCTTCATTGTTCAAATCCTCTAACTAGGTGATCCATTAGTTTGGATTCAGAAATCCTCCACTGAGGTTACTCCTTATAGGGTACTACCTTTTATTGGGTATAGCTTTTAACTAAGCTTTGGGATCTTTAATAGGGTTCGCTCCTAGCAGAGCATTTTGTAGACCCTAACCGGTCAGTTATCTATTACTGCAGATAGTTAACTTGTGAGTCCCATCTCACTGTGGTTTTTACCTATTTGGGTTTTCCATGTATAAACACTTGTGTTATGGTGGATGTTTTACTTATTGTGGATGTTGTTATATCATTTTTTATTGTATGCATATTGTTTAACAAACTTGTTAAGTTTATCTACCAGTTAGTGTTTAAAGTAGTACTATTTTTGGTGTCACTAATTCACCCCCCCTCTTAGTGCTTTACAAGTCCATCACGAATTAGGCCCTTAAGTGGCAATGAGATTTTAGAAAAACAAAGTTAGGCAACTTGACGTAAAAATTTGAATAAGTTATGAACATTATTTTAAAAATATGTAAGAACATAATTTGTAGAAAATTGAATTTAATTTCTCAACTACTAGTTTTTTTTTGAAAAAAAATATATAAAAAAATCTATTTGACGAAAATTTGAAATTTCAATGCACTAGTACTGCAATTCTAGGAAAAAGATAAGAAGTGGGTGTATGTCTGACCACCCTAACCACAATCAAATCATAATATTTTTTTATAAGATTTTAAATATAAGTAGTAGACTCATGTCCAGATGTGACATATATTTTTTTGTAATTTTTTTAAAAGTAAATAATTAATTATGAAATTTTTATTACGGCTTTTCAAAAATATAAAAACTCATATATCTGACCACCTTAACTTGGTCAAAACTTTATGAAATTCAATTTTTTTTTTTCTATCCTATAGTAGGTGAAGTATAGAATGTGACACATGTTTCAGATTCAAAAAATGTGATACCATTTGAAAGTTATAGATGTTTTTCAATCAGCCTATCGATTAGGACTTTAGTCAGAATTCAATTAGAAAATGAATAATGATTATTTATTATAGTCAAAATAAGATAAACCTTATATTGGTGGAAAGTTGAGAATGTCCTTAAAAAACACTTTTTGTTTCATCAATTTCGACTAAAATAAAATTCATCAACCACTAGAGGGATGTCTAGAAAAGTAAGGAACACTCAAAAATACATTTTTTTTGTTGACTTTCTTGGTTTGGCATTTTCTAGTCAAATCCCAATGCAATCCCAAGCCAAATACTAAGGTTTCAAATTTTTGTCAGAGAAATTGGATATCCGATATGAATTGGATATCCAATGTGGATCAAATATCCAATTTTTATATTTTTATTATTATAAATATTGCTAATAATATATAGTATATTATTATATTATATAGTATTAATATATTAGTAATTAATATATAATACATTATAATATTAATATATAATAATATTAGTATATGGTAATATATATTATATATTAATATTATAATATATTAATATTATAATATATTAATATATATATTAAAAAATATTAATAATATATATTATAAATTTTTTATTCATATATTAATAATAAAAGATATCAGAGAGGGAGAGAGAGAGAGAGAGAGAGAGAGAGAGAGAGAGAGAGAGAGAGAGAGATGGTTGGCAAGGGATAAGGGTAAAGTGATCTAGCTAGGGAGACAAGGGGAAAGGGAGAGGGAGAGACAAGTAGAGAAGGGTAAAGGTAGGGGGAGAGAGAGGGAGAGAAGGGTAAAGGGATATAGAGAGAGGGATGGGCGAGAGGGAGAGAGAAATATCTGATACCTTGTTTAGGATAGGGAGAGAGAGAGAGAGAGAGAGAGAGACGAGGATAGAGAGAGAAGGGGATAGGTGGAGAGAGAGAGAGGTGGGGATAGGGAGAGAAGGGTATAGGTGGAGAGAGATGGGGGAGAGGGGGAGAGAGTAATTAGGGGGAGGGGGAGATACAGAGACTTGGGGAGAGTGAGATTATAGAGAGAGATAGAGAGAGAGAGAGAGGGTTGGAAATGGATTATTAGGAATCATATATGGATGCTTAGTAATGACAAATGACATGTAAACAAATTGATCTAAATTTCACATTTTGTTAGAAAGACATCTCTTACTTGAAACAATCTTTGTTTCCTTAAAATGACAAGCACTGATGTTTTTCACACACCCATATATTCCAAACATATCAACCTCCATGTACAACTTCCCTATGTATTTGAACACAACAAAATATCCCATTTTCAAACTGTGATAGTTCACAAATTCTTTCCAACCACGTCCAAATTCTAGTTTATGATTTGCATTCTTTAACACCAAATCCCAATCCTATCTATTTGGGCTTTTCAACACCATATGGGAAAGCATATGATTGTCTTTCTCATCTATGAACTGTGAAACAAATACAGGAGGAATGCATTGCATAAAAGAGAGTTGCCTTCTCTCTCTCTCACTCTCCCTCCCTCTCTTCCTATCCCTTCTCTCTCTCTCTCTCTCTCTCTCTCTCTCTCTCTCTCTCTCTCTCTCTCTCTCTCTCTCTCTCTCTCTCTCTCTCTCTCTCTCTCTCTCTCTCCTATCCCTTCCCCCCTCTCTCTCCCTCTCTCTCTCTCTCTCCCTTTCCCCTTCTCTCCCTCTCCCTCCCCCCCCTCTCTCTCTCTCCCTCTTCTCTCCTCACTCTCCCTCCCTCCCTTCCTATCCCCTTCCCCCTCTCTCTCTCTCCCATTTTTAAACTATGATAATTGGTAAATTCTTTCCATCCACATCCAAATTCTAGTTTATGATTTGCATTATTTAACTCCAACTCCCAATCTTGTCCATTTGGGCTTTAAAACACCATATGTGAAAGTATATGATTGTCTTTCTCATCTACAAACTATGAAACAAATGTAGGAGGAATGCACTACATGAAAGAGAGTTGAGCACTATATATCCATGTGCTCTCTCTCTCTCTCTCTCTCTCTCTCTCTCTCTCTCTCTCTCTCTCTCTCTCTCTCTCTTCCTATCCCTTTCCCCCTCTCTCACTATCCATCTCCCTCTCCATTTCCCCTTCTCTCCCTATCTACCCCCTTACCTCTCTCACTCTCTCTCCCTCTCTTCCTACCCCATCTACCCCCCTTATCTCCTTATCTCCCCCCTTCTCTCCCTCTCACTCTCCCTCCCTCTCTTCCTATCCCTTTCCCCTTTTCTCTATCTCTCCCTCTCTCATTTTCAAACTGTGATAATTGGCATAATATTTCCAACCACATCCAAATTCTAGTTTATGATTTACATTCTTTAACTCCAACTCCGTTCCTGTCCATTTGGACTTTGTAACACCATATGAAAAAGAATATGATTTTATTTCTCATCTATGAACTATGAAACAAACACAGGAGAAATACGCTGCATGAAAGAGAGTTGAGCACTACATGTCCATCTGCACTCTCTCTCTCTCTCACTCTCCCTCTCCCTTTCCCCTTCTCTCCCTATCTCCCCCTTCTCTCCCTCTCACTCTCTCTCTATCTCTTCCTATCCCTTCCCCCCCTCCTCTCTCTCTCCCTATCTCCCCCCTTCTCTCTCTCTCATCCATTTTCAAAATATGATTCTTTCCATCCACGTCCAAATTCTAGTTTATGATTTGTATTCTTTATCTCCAACTTCCATTCCTATCCATTTGGGATTTGCAACACAATATGGGCAAGCATATGATTGTCTTTCTCATCTATGAACTGTGAAACAAATATAGGAGGAATGTGTTGCATGAAAGAGAGCTAAGAATTGTATATCCATGTGCTCTCTCTCTCTCTCTCACTCTCTCTCTCACTCTCTCTCTCTCTCTCACTCTCTCTCTCTCACTCTCTCTCTCTCTCTCTCACTCTCTCTCTCTCTCTCTCCCTCCCTCTTATTCTCCCTCCCTCTCTTCTTATCCCTTCCCCCTGCTCTCTCTCCCTCTCCCTCTCCCTCTCCATTTACCCCCCCCTCTCTCTCTCTTCCTATCCCTTCCCTCCTTGATCTCTCCCCCTCTCCCTCTCCCTATCTCTTTCCCCTTCTCTCCCTATCACTCTCCCTCCCTCTTTTCCTATCCCTTTCCCCTTTTCTCTCTCTCCCCCTCTCCCATTTTCAAACTATGATAATTGTCAAATTATTTCCAACCACATCCAAATTCTAGTTTATGATTTGCATTATTTAACTCCAACTCCCACTCATGTCCATTTAGGCTTTGCAACACCATATGAGAAAGCATATGACTGTCTTTCCCATCTATGAACTATGAAACAAATGCAAGAGGAATGTGTTGCATGAAAGAGAGTTGAGCACTATATATCCATGTGCAGTCTCCCTCTCTCTCTCACTCTCCCTCTCTCTTTCCCCTTCTCTCTCTCTCTCTCTCTCTCTCTCTCTCTCTCTCTCTCTCTCTCTCTCTCTCTCTCTCTCTCTCTCTTCCTATCCATTCCCTCCTCTCTCTCTCCCCCTCCCCCTCTCCCTATCTCTTTCCCCTTCTCTCCCTCTCACTCTCCCTCCCTCTTTTCCTATCCCTTTCCCCTTTTATCTCTCTCCCCCTCTCCCATTTTCAAACTGTGATCAAATTATTTCCAACCATGTCCAAATTCTAGTTTATGATTTGCATTATTTAACTCCAACTCCCACTCCTGTCCATTTAGGCTTTGCAACACCATATGGGAAAGCATATGACTGTCTTTCTCATCTATGAACTATGAAACAAATGCAAGAGGAATGTGCTGCATGAAAGAGAGTTGAGCACTATATATCCATGTGTAGTCTCCCCCCCCCCCCCTCTCTCTCTCTCTCTCTCTCTCTCTCTCTCTCTCTCTCTCTCTCTCTCTCTCTCTCTCTCTCTCTCTCTCTCTCTCCCCTTCTCTCCCTCTCACTCTCCCACCCTCTATTCCTATCCCTTCCCCTCTCTCTCTCTCTCTCTCTCTCACTCTCTCACTTTCCCTATATGGAAAGATATCAGATTATTCGATATTTGATCCCTTTCCATTTGGGTGCCAAGGTTCAAATGTTGGGCGCCAAAATTTTTTTTGGTGGCCATATAAAACAATATGTTTAGGTATTGGATATCCAATTTAAATTGGAAATTTGATATGTGGACCAGACAAAATAGGATCGTGGGATGTTTTATGCATTCCAATGGTTCCTACATTCTTTTTGCAAGTGACAAACATGGATTTTTAGACAAACAATGACAAAATTCTTCTTTTTTGAGATTATTCTAGACAAATTTGTCATTGGCAATCATTTTAGAGCATCTTTTGGAGGTATAAATGGGGAGAAACAATCATCAAAATAAAAACCGTAAAAGAAGGCTTTCAAATGAGAAAATTGAAGTATATAGACAAAGATATAGAGAAGGTCTTAGGAGGAGAAGACAAGATATATCAAATATTGTTGAAGCCTCTCCAAATGTTACTTCAAGTGAAGAGGAAATTGAATTTGAAAATGTTGAGTAAGTTATTGAAAATGAAAATGAAAATGTAGATATTGATATTGAAAATGTTGAACATTATATTCAAATTGGGAATGACAATGTTGAAATAGATATTGAAAATGTTCAACATGATATTGAATGTAGATATGAAAATTTTGGAAAGGACATCGAAGGTGAAAATTTGGGAATTGACATTGGAGGTGAAAATTTGGGAAATTTTGACATTGAAGGTGGAATTGTTCAACGGAGTGAGCATTATGTAACATCAAATTACATGAGAAATGAAGACCCTCTTGTGGAAGAAAAATTCCAAATTCAAGACCTTCAAGAACCCCAAAATGGTTATTTGAAATTTATGAGAACATTATTGACAATCTTGAAGGCAAGAGGTTGTTGGCATTATAATAGACAAGGAGAGATTGTTGGCATTTTAATAAGGATATTGAGAAGGTTGTTGATGATTATGGACATAACTGATTAAGGATGTTTACTGTCTTAATATTATTATTTTGTCATTGATGTCAAGAAATTGATTTTCTAATTCAGTATGATGTTCCCATATCTTGAGAAGTATGATTTGATGAGTATAAAGATGTTGGTAAAAGACATAGAAAGAATATGATGAATAAGGGGAGAAATAAGTTAGTCAATGGGCAACTATTACCGAGTTAGACAATGATGAGATCATGATGTTTAGATTGCTTTGATATAATACATATTTTATTGATTGTAAGGTTAATACTATACTATGTTACTAAGCAAAGAACCTAGTCGATAAACCCTAAGGTTATCGCTATCAGTTAATGAAGGCGGTATGTCTACCGAGTGAAGTTTAGTATTTACTGAGTTGCAATCGAGTAATAATAGAATACATTGAATGAATAAAAACATTATTTAATGAAGGAAGCTAATGAGATGGCTATGATTAAATGATTGGTATGCCGTGAATGAAGTTTGTTAAAGAATCTATGGAAAAGGAAAATCGACTGGAAGATCTATAGCTTAGATTGAACTGCAATACCCTAGCACAAGTTCCAAGAAATGAATGCAAGTTCCAAGAAATGTATGCAAGTTCCAAGGTGGGGTAAAACATTTTCAGATTGAAGGATACATTGAACCTGGTCAAAGTTTGAAGATCTGATGGCTATGATTGATCATGGGAAATGTGATCAAGGAGATTAAGCGGTTGGTGAATTGTTTATAAATAAGAAACTATTGATAAACAATGCATGCGAGCAAGTGTATGCATAGGGATGCTTCATAGTGATTACTGAGCACAGAAGCTTGAAGATCTGTTTGAATAATAGAGTATAGAGCCCAGCAGAGGGACAAGATAAGTCCTATATTGTATTGAGCAAATAAGAATCTGCTTTAGCATTTTAGATGTGAAGTTGCAAATAGATTTTTATTACTGTTATTTTGTAAAGTAACAGAAGATCTGTTAACCAAGTGGACTTAATTGTCTTATTTGTAAAATCCTCTAGCAAGGTGACATTTTGATTGAGTGTTTGAAATCCTTTAACAAGGTCACTTCTAACAAGGTGAAGATCCTAACAGATCTGAGGGAAATCCCTTAACCGGGTCACATCTAGCAATGTGTTTGTAATCTTTAACAGAATTTGTTTTTAACCGAGCATACTCTAGAAGAGTATATTTCTTAGTGGGTCCGAAATCCCACAGTGGTTTTTCCCTATTTGGGTTTCCCCGTTAAATCTAGTGTTATGAGTGTTATGATGTTTCTATGCTTTTGAGTTTGCATGTTTAGCAGTTTTGGTTATATTACTGAAGTATATATTACCGAGGTTGAATCTGATGTTTTTATGGAAGATTATGTTTGTATGATTCACCCCCTCCCTCCCCTCTCATCTTATTATCTTGGCATCTGTACTTAACATTAAGTATCAAAACTATCAATTGGTATCAGAGCTTTGGACTCCGGAAGAAAAAGTTTAAAGGTACTTGAGGAAAAGATCCAAAGATGTATAAGAGGGATGCACCGAAGCTGAACAAGTCAAGTTTCTCTACATGGCAGAAAAGGATGAAGCTGCACCTATCAGGAGTTGGAGAATATGTTGTATATTATCCGGAGAATGATTTTATCACACTGAACACCTATCCATTGATAATGGAAGAGATAAAGGAAAAGCTAGAACATGTTCAAGCAATGATTGAAATAACATCTGCATTGATCGATTCAGAGTTTAATGATCTAGAAGGCTGCAATGATGCAAAGGCAATGTGGGACAAGCTCATATCTGTGTATGGTGGAGATGAACATGTTTAAAGAGGAAAAGTGGATAGTCTAAGAGGACAACTTGAATCTATGAGGATGAATGAAGGTGAGAACATAACCCAGTATAGTACAAGACTAAAGGAGATTGTCAATCAAATCAAAGGAGTAGGTGGAACTATTGAAGAAAAGGATATAACAAGTAAGTTGTTAAGAACCCTTCTACCAGCTTATGCAATCCAAGTCTTTGCAATCAATAAATTGAGGTCTGTACCCAATATGCCAGTTTCTTTAGATGCTACTATTGGTAAGCTACATGCATTTGAGTTAAGTAACTTTGATAATAGTGGGTCATCGGTAAAGAAAGTTGAATCTGCATTTAGTTCTTTTCATATTGGTGAAACTGACGATTACAATGATAGAATGAGTAAGTACACTAAAGGGGATCACAGTGGAGCAAGTGAAAGATTTTGCAAGAACATGGAGGAAGTACACAAACTGTATGAGGAAATTTGAAAGCAAGAAGAGTTTGAAGCACTATTAGCTAGAAGGTTATCGAGAGGCAAAGGTAAGTATAAAGGAAAACTACCTTTGAAATGTTTTAATTGTGATAAGATAGGACATATGGCTTCTAACTATCCTGACAAAGATTCTGCTAAGAAGAGAGATTACCGAGATGATAGACAGAAAGATAACCATTACAAAGGACACTGAGACTTCAGAAGAAGAGATAGAAAGTCATGCTTAATAGCCGATGAGGAGTCCAATGATGATAAATTAGATGAAACTGATACAGAGGAAGTAGTTTATGTGGCTATCAAAGATGGATCAGATGAAGAAAGGTATAAAGAAAAAGACCTAATATCTCACATAAATACTAATGATTCTTGGATCGTAGATAGTGGATGTTCACATCAAATGACAGGTGATAAACACAAGCTTGTTATGTTAGAAGACTATGATGGAGGCTATGTAAGATTTGGTAATGATGCACCATGTCTGGTAAAAGGTAAAGGATCCATAACACTTCTTGACAATGCAAGATGCAATGATGTTTATTGGGTTGAAGGTTTGAAATACAATTTGTTGAGTGTAGCACAACTAAACAATACAGGATACCGAATAGAATTTTAGAAAGGAATTGTCAAAGTTCATGACAAGCATGGAAAGTTAGCTGCTACTAGGACACAAACAAGAGGTAACACATTTCACCTTGACTCAACTCGGAATAAATGTTTGTATGCAAAGATAGATGATACCTGGTTATGGCATAAAAGGTTTTGTCATGTAAATTTTGATAATCTGATCAAAATAAGCAAGAAGCATCGAGTAAGAGGTCTATCGAGTCTTGAAAAACCTGAGAATGCTATATGCCGAGGATGCCAGATGGGTAAAATGACAAGATCAAGCTTTACAAGTAAGTCTTACACTTCCAAGGGAATTTTAGATCTTGTGCACACTGATCTTTGTGGTCCTATGAAAGTTCAAAGTTATTATGGTGATAAATATTTCATATTATTTGTGGATGATTACTCAAGGATGATGTCAGTTATGTTTTTAAAAGAAAAATCAGAAGCTTTTCAAATGTTTAAATGGTACAAGGCAAGAGTTGAAAATGAAACACGAAGACAACTGAAATGTCTTAGATCAGATAGAGGAGGATAATTCACATCTGACGAGTTCAACTTATTCCACAATGATCATGGTATAAAAAGACAAGTCTCTGCATCGAGAACTCCACAAAAAAATGGAATTGCTGAGAGAAGAAACAGATCTATTGTGGATTGTGCCAGAACCCTGATGATTGAAAAGAAAGTGCCACAAACATTTTGGAGAGAAGCAATAAGCACAACAGTTTACACCCCGAACCAAGTACAACTGAAGAAAGGAACTTTGAAGACACCATATGAAATCTGGTATGACAAGAAACCTAATGTAAGTTATTTTAAAATCTTTGGAAGTAGATGCTATGTACACAAAGATGATAGAAATTGCAAGTTTGATTAGAAAAGTGAAGAAGGAACATTTCTTGGTTATTCTTCTAGAAGTAAAGCATTTAAATGTCTAGTCAAATCATCTAACAAAATAGTAGAAAGTGCAAATGAGAAAATTGATGAATTTGCAGAAAGGAATGATGAAGGAAATTCCAAGGAACCAGAAGATTATGATGAATTTGTCTATGTTCAACCGACAAGTCTTACCGAGAAAACTGCAGAAGGAAATGAAGAGAATACCCAGTTACCGAGTGATGAAGAAGATCATACAGAGCCTACCGAGCCTGTATTAGCCAAGTATGTCAGAAGACATCATGCATCAAGTCAGATTATAGGAGATAAGGATGATCCAGTAATGACTAGGAACAAACTAAGACAAAACACATGTCTAATATCTTAATTTGAGCCGAGAATAGTGAAAGAGGCATTTAACAGTGAAGATTGGATAAATGCTATGATAGAAGAGATTGATCAAATCAAGAAGAATGACACATGGACACTGGTCCCAAGACCGAAGGACAAAAATGTAATTGGTACAAAGTGGATTTTCAGAAACAAGCTGAATGAAAAAGGTGAGGTCATTTGAAATAAAGCAAGACTAGTTTACAAAGGTTATGCTCAAGAAGAAGGAATCGATTATGGTGAAACTTTTGCACCTGTGGCAAGACTTGAAGGAGTAAGAACATTGTTGGCATGTGCTACTTTCAAGAATTTCAAGGTATATCAAATGGATGTCAAATCTGCATTTCTGAATGGTATATTAGAAGAAGAAGTTTTTATTAAACAACCTAAAGGATTTGTTGAAGACAAGAATAAAGATCAGGTATGTAAATTGAACAAAGCTTTATATGGTTTGAAACAAGCACCTAGAGCATGGTATGAAAGATTGCACTCTTATCTAATCAAAATTGGTTTTATAAGGACAAGTGAAAACAACAATATGTACATGAAGAATGATGAAAATGGAATACTGATCTCAGCCATATTTGTTGATGATATTATCTTTTGTGGAAATGACTCTCTATGCAAGAAATTTGGAAATGAAATGAGCAAAGAATTTGAGATGTCATTAATCAGTGAGATAAAGTATTTTATAGGTTTACAAATACTGCAAATGAAAGATGAGATTTTCATTACTCAATCCAAGTACATAAAGGAAATCTTGAAGAAATTTGGAATGGAGGATTCAAAACCAGTAAGTACTCCTATGACTACCAACTATAAACTATCAAAGAATGATGAATCTACATCTATTGATGAGACACTTTACCGATCCATGATTGGAAAGCTACAATATGTTGTTCACAGTAGGCCAGACATAGCACATGTAGTAGGTATAGTTGCAAGATTCTCTGTAGATCCTAAGAAAACACACATGACATCAATCAAGAGAATTTTTAGATACTTGAAAGGCACTGAGGATTATGGCTTAGTATATTAGAAAGGAAATGACTTTGATTTAAAAGTTTATATTGATGCTAATTGGGCAGGCAACATTGATGATAGGAAAAGCACAAGTGGAGGAGCTTTCTTTTTAGGAGAAAGACTAGTGAGTTGGCTTAGCAAGAAACAAGGATGTGTTTCATAGTCAACAACAAAAGCTGAATACGTTGCTGCAGCATTGAATTGTACCAACATAGCATGGATGAAACAATTGTTGGAAGGTATAAATGAGAAAGTTATCGAGCCAGTAACTATATTCTGTGACAATACTAGTGCCATTAACATTTCAAAGAATCTTGTTATGCACTCTAAGACAAAGCACATCTCTATCAAATATCATTATCTTAGAGAAGAAGCTCAAGAGAAGAAAGTGGTGTTGGAGTATGTTAGCACAAAGGAACAAATAGCAGATATCTTCACCAAGCCACTGCCAAGGGACACTTTTGAGTATCTCAGAAGTAAGTTAGGGGTCCTACCCCTATCTTCTACTCACTGACCGAGTTTGGTGAAAGCATCAATTTGATGACTCTACAGAATATCTTCTAGGAGTTGATGCTGATTTACACTCTTTAGGAGGTTTTCTAAAGGTGTGTAGGAAACAAATACAGGGAATAGGAATTGAAGACATAAATGCTCTGATCAAGACTAAATTGACACACAACAACAGGAATTCACTTCTCAGTGAAAGAAATTATGTTTTAGTTCTTTACTTTTTGGCATTGTTGTCAAAGGGGGAGAAGATTGAAGAAAAGGGGGAGAAGACTGAAGAAAAGAGGAGAAGAGTAATGTATGGGGGAGAATTCTGATGATAGGAGGAGAGCATTTCAGCATTTTAGAATCTCACAGCAATCCGAATCAATTAGGTCAAATCAATTGGTTTTGCCATCAATGCCAAAGGGGGAGATTGTTGGCATTATAACAGACAAGGAGAGATTGTTGGCATTTTAATAAGGATATTGAGAAGGTTGTTGATGTTAAGGATGTTTACTGTCTTAATATTATTATTTTGTCATTGATGTCAAGAAATTGATTTCTAATTCAGTATGATGTTGCCATATCTTGAGAAGTATGATTTGATGAGTATAAAGATGTCGGTGAAAGACACAGAAAGAATATGATGAATAAGGGGAGAAATAAGTTATTCAATGGGCAACTGTTACCGAGTTAGACAATGATGAGATCATGATGTTTAAATTGTTTTGATATCATACATATGTTATCGATTGTAAGGTTAATACTATACTATGTTATCGAGCAAAGAACCTAGTCAGTAAAACCCTAAGGAACGTAGTTGGTAAACCCTAAGGTTATCGCTATCGGTTAATGAAGGTGGTATGTCTACCAAGTGAAGTTTAGTATTTACCAAGTTGCAACCAAGTAATAACATAATGCATTGAATGAATAAAAGCATTATTTAATGAAGGAAGCTGATGAGCTGGCTATGATTAAATGATTGGTATGCCGTGAATGAAGTTTGTTAAAGAATCTATGGCAAAGGAAATTGGCAAGAAGATCTATAGCTTTGATTGAACTGCAATACCCTAGCACAAGTTCCAATAAATGTATGCAAGTTCCAAGGTGGGGTAAAACATTTTCAGATTGAAGGATACACTGAACCTGGTCAAAGTTTGAAGATCTGATGGCTATGATTGATCATGGGAAATGTGATCAAGGAGATTAAGCGGTTGGCGAATTGTTTATAAATAAGGAACTGTTGATAAACAATGCATGCGGGCAAGTGTATGCACATGCATGCTACATAGTGATTACCGAGCACATAAGCTTGAAGATCTATTTGAATAACAGAGTGTAGAGCCTAGCAGATGGACAAGATAAGTCCTATATTGTATTGAACAAATAAGAATCTACTTTAGCATTTTAGATGTGAAGTTGCAGATAGATTTCTATTACTGTTATTTTGTAAAGTAATAGAAGATCTCTTAACCGAGTGGACTTAACAGTCTTATTTGTAAAACCCTCTAGCAAGGTGACATTCTGATTGAGTGTTTGAAATCCTTTAACAAGGTCACTTCTAACAAGGTGAAGATCCTAACAGATCTAAGGGAAATCCCTTAACTGGGTCACATGTAGCAATATGTTTGTAATCTTTAGCAAGATTTTCTTTTAACTGAGCATACTCTAGAAGAATATATTTCTTAGTGGGTCCGAAATCCCACAATGGTTTTTCCCTATTTGGGTTTCCCTTTAAATCTGGTGTTATGAGTGTTATGATGTTTATATGCTTTTGAGTTTGCATGTTTAGCAGTTTTGGTTATATTACTGAAGTATATGTTATCGAGGTTGAGTCTGATGTTTTTATGGAAGATTAAGTTTGTATGATTCACCCCCCCCCCCTCTCATCTTATTAGCTTGGCATCTATACTTAACATTAAGTATCAGAACTATCAGAGGTCAACATGAATTGTTTGATTGTGGGATATGCACCTTTTCAACCAATATTTTAGTAATAAGACTTTGACCAAGTAATGCCAACTTTTTGTTCGATTGCTAAAGATGCAAAAGATGAGACCCTTGCTAGCCAAATTAAAGATTCGTATGAACAAGAAGATGGAAAAAAATTCTGTTATTATCAAAAATCTTTTTGAGACTCTCAATTCTATTGGAAATAATAGAAAGGAAAAAGATAAGAGACCCACTGGAAGAGTGATACAACCTCCTTAGTAAGCCATCATTTGAGAAAGGCTCACTTTATGAGATAAACTTCTTTTTATTTGAACATAAATCGTAAAACTTTGGATAAAGCACTTGCAACAAGAGAAAGACTTGATGATCCTCTTCAAAATGATACAATTTGAAGGAGGAAATTCGACAATTTTGGCACTCTAACTCTAGAATATCACCCAATGTAAAGGATGTTTTAAAGTTAATAATTTGCAATCGAGACCATACACCACATTCTAAACATTTCTTGGAATCAATCCAAACAATGTTGTACAAAAAAGTTTGTGAAATACATCCAACTTTACAAATATCACAAACGGCCTTTGAATCTTTGAAGCCATTTTATTGTGTACCTCTTAAGATTTGTAATACTTGTTGTTGCAAATACCATGTGGAGTTTTCAATATACCATTAAATTTTATGCTATATTCGTTCTACTTTGCATACTAATGAAATGTTGTAGGAGTGAGGTGCAATAAAACTTCTGAGATCATCAAGAGACTTGCTAGATCTATTTTGATGTCCTAGAGATGATGGATGCTTTTTATATAAAAATGACTGTTTAAATGAGAAGCTCTCACAATGTGGTGGGTTGTCAAAGTTTGTTTCTTTTTTTTCATGAGGGCAGCGAACACGAATTTGGAAAGAATATTGTTGATAAAAAGAGAGATGAGACAGTGAAATATACTTTGAAGAGTGGAGGTGAAGGTTATAGATGTGAGTTGGTCTCTAGAGAAGTCAGAGTTGCTGATTTTATTTTAGATTTTAAGGAAAATATTTTCTATAAGTATGAAAGGCATACCATAGGTCGCAATGGTTGGATCAACAATTCAGGATGTGTAATAACTCTTTTCAAATTGGCACTATTATATCAGTGGTCGATTTTGCAAAAAACTATACATTGCAATCACAAAATGAGGTATAGGTTCGATATTATAATTCAAATTAGACTGCTACTTTTGTTCACATAACATATAGACATGCCCTTGGTAGTACAGAAGAGGACAAGAAGATAATCAAAGAGTGTCATTTTTATGAGTGATGATAGATCTCACTTCTCCGAGTATGTGCAACATTGTTTCGAGAATTTTTTGAGTTCTTGCAAGAGAAAGGTATTGCAATAGACCGACGTCTCATATGGTTAGATAATTACATAGGTCAATTCAAGAATGCTCGTATGTTTTGTTGGTTGAGTAGAATTCATGTAGAGAGGGACGTACCTCAAATTTGGAGCTTTTTTGAAGCTAAGCATGGGAAGGGGGAGCATGATGGAGTAGGTGCATGTTTGAAGAGAGCTCTAGTTAAGTAGAAACTGAGGATTTCAGGTGCTGAATTCTTTGATGCACACTCTATTGTTGATTGGTGTAGTTCAACAATATCATATGAAGGGACACTTGATTTAGTAGTGTGCAAATTCTTTTGGTTGGTTGAGGGCACAGTGGGAGACAAATTAGATTGTAAATTAATTAAATATTATTCAAAGATGCATTCATTCCACAACTTAGATGCAAGTACATGTACCATTTGGACACAAGATTTGGTTTGTTTTTGTCAGAGTTGTGTTTAGTGTGACTGGGATCAATGCAAGTCAAGTGAGTGAGTGGATACGTGGGTTCCACAATATCTAATTTATTTATCTCAAACAATATCCATGCCAAATGATGACATGGAAATTTCAGTTGAGTATGATCATCTTTTAGTTATTCTACATCTAGGACATGTTTTTGCAATTGTTGCACCACCAGGGAATGAACAGAGGTTAGACTACTAGTTGACACAATGTATGTAGGGAAAGAAAAAGCTAACGCAACCAATGATAGATGCTGATGGGTTCATGTATCCTACAGGTTTAGTTGTTGTTATAGGAACCTGGTTGTGAACATACATGATTAGAAAGAATGACATACTTGCATTTGAAGACTACAAGAGACACGAAACCATTCTCATGTATTTGCACCTTGTTATAGCCACAAATGTCAAGCTGTTGGAGAATCATGCAAGACCAAAGACAAAAGAACTATGGACAATTAGTAGTGTTGATCACGAAACAATACTGGATACTCTTAGGAAAACTCTTAGGAAAAGAGATGACCCTTCAGGCACACTTGAATAATGGGTCTTTATTATCTCTTAATTTTTTATCATTTATTATCTCATCTCTTACATTTTTATCATTTATTATCTTATCTCTTAATTTAATTTTAAATAATTATCATAAAATTTTTATGTTCATATTTTTTATGTTTACATTAATAATTCTTAAAGAATGTAGGTCTTTTTTGACAGACAATACTATTGCTTCACCATTTTGCTTCAACATTGTGGGTACATTCGATGTAATTTGTAATGAGGTATCTTCATGGTATATAATCCTACATATTCATTTATTATCATGGATTTAATTTTAAATAATGATTATAAATTTTTTATGTTCACGTTGTTTATGTTTAGATTAACAATTCTTAAAGAATGTAGGTCTTTTTGATGGACAATACTATTGCATCATCATTTTGCTTCAACATTGTGGGTGCATTTGATGTAATTCGTAAGGAAATATCTTCACAGTGTATAATCTTACCTCTTCATTTATTATCATGCATTTCATTTCAAATAATGATCACATTATCATAGTACTATGTTGTTCATGTTGCTTATGTTTGTCTTCATTTATATGCAGACATTTCTCTACACAAGCTTGGAGTACGACATGAGGATATTAGATGCACATGGACTACGATGTTGTATTTGTATATGAGTACATTGGTGTAGTTGTATTTGTATATGAGTATATTGATGTAACTTTGTATCGATGATATACGATATATTTGTACATTAGTACATTGGTGTAGTTGTATTGATGATATTCAATGTATTTATGCATGAGTACATTGGTGTAGTTGTATCGATGACATTCAATGTATTTATACATGAGAATATTAGTGTAGTTGTATTTGTATATGAGTACATTGATGTAACTTTGTATTGATGATATACAATATATGTGTACATTAGTACATTGGTGTAGTTGTATTGATGATATTCAATGTATTTATACATGAGTACATTGGTGTAGTTGTATCGATGATATTCGATGTATTTGTACATGAGTACATTGGTGTAGTTGCATTGATAATATATAGTGTATTTGTACATGAGTACATGGGTAATCAAAAGGACATGTTCATTATGGCTTAATATAGGCTTGTTGGTCTATATTTATCCTTTTCATTCTCATTATCATTTTGTTACTTGGTTGTCCTATATTCATTAGGGTTGTCCAAGGTTCACTAGGGTGCCAGTAGGGTATGATCCTCAATGCTCAACTGAGCAATGAGGAAAAATAGGAGCATTCCTAGTGTAAAAATGCTTTCTCAAACTAATGGAACTGACAGTTCTTGCCCACAATAAACAAAACGAGAATTTGGCCCTGTTGCAACTTTTCATTGACTGCATTTGATAATTTTTGCATCAAATGAAAAATCGTTGACCTAGGAAAACTGCTTCGAATATTAAAAATTCGAGACAAGATATTATAAACGACCTTCATGTGATCCTGTAGGTTTAGACAGATCATTCACAAGTGCCATGGATTTCGAGAAACAACCTATCAAATTTTGACAAATTTTCGCACTTAGGGCGCTCAAGGGATGGCGTCGCTATAGTATTGCTTTGAGCGTTCGATCGAGTAGGGAGGCAAAACAGGAGCATGGCTAGTGTAAAAATGCCTAATTGGATGTGTTGGAACCAATGGTTCACGCCCATGACAAACAGAATGAGAATTTGGCCCTGTTGCAACTTTTCATTGAATGCATTTGATGATTTTTGTGTCAATTGAAAAATCTCTTCCCTAGGAAAACCACTTCAAATATTGAAAATTTGAGAAAAACTATTGTAGACAACCTCCACATGACCCTGTAGGTTTAGACATATCATTCGCAAGTGCCATAGATTTTGAGATATAAAATTTTTGGCACTTAGAGCGCTCAAGGGACGACGTCATTATAGTATGGCATTGAGTGTTCGATCAAGTATGAAGGCAAAATAGGAGCATGACTAGTGTAAAAATGCCTAACTAGACATGTTGGAACTGACGATTCACACCCATGTCAAATAGAACGTGAGTTTGGCCCCGTTGCAACTTTTCGTTGAATGCATTTGTCTATTTTTGCGTTAATTGAAAAATCGTTGTTCTAGGAAAATCACTCTGAACCTTGAAAATTTGAGATAGGCTATTGTAGACAACCCTCACATAACCCTATAGGTTTAGACAAATCATTCACAAGTGCCACGAATTCTAAGAAATAACCTATCAAAGTTTGACAATTTTTCCACACTTAGGGTGCTTAAGGGATGATGTCGCTCTAGTATGGCCCTAAGCATTGATTAGGGAGGGAAAACAAGAGCATGAATAGTGTAAAAATGCCTAATCAGATGTGTTGGAACCGACAGTTTGCGCCCATGACAAAAAAAATGAGAATTTGGCCCCGCTCCAACTTTTCATTGAATGAATCTAATGATTTTTGTGTCAGCTGAAAAATCGTTGCCCTAGGAAAACCACTCCAAATCTTGAAAATCCAAGATACGCTATTGTAGAAAGTTGTACATGACCTTATAGATTTAGATGGATCATTCGCAAGTGCCATAGATTCTGAGAAACAACCTGTCAAAGTTTGACAATTTTTTGCACCTAGGGCACTCAAGGGACGACGTTGTTATAGTATGGCCTTGAGTGTTTGACCAAGTAGGGAGGAAAAATAGGAGCATGGATAGTGTAAAAATGCCTAATAGGATGTGTTGGAACCAATGGTTTGTGCCCACAACAAATAGAACGAGAATTTGGCCCTGTTGCAACTTTTCATCAAATGCATCTGATGATTTTTGCGTCAACTGAAAAATCGTTGCCTTAGGAAAACCACTCTGAATCTTGAAAATATGAGACATATTATTATAGATGACCCTCACATGATACTATAGATTTAGATATATCATTTGCAAGTGCCATGAATTATGAGATACATCCTATCAAAGCTTGACAATTTTTCGCACTTAGGGCGCTCAAGGGACAGTGTTGCTACAGTATGACCCTGAGTGTTTGACAAAGTAGGGATGCAAAAAAGGAACATGTATAGGATAAAAATGCCTAACCAAACATGTTAGAACCAACAGTTTATGCCCATGACTAACAAAACGAGAATTTGGCTCTGTTGCAACTTTTCATTGAATATATTTGACAATTTTTGCAAAAATTGAAAAATCGCTGCACTAGGAAAACCGCTCCGAACCTTGAAAATCCAAGATAGGCTATTGTAGATGGACCTCACATAACCCTATAAGTTCAAATAGATTATTTTCAAGTGCCATGGATTCTGAGATATGGTCTATCAAAGTTTGACAATTTTTCACACTTAGGACGCTCAACAAGTGATGCCACTACAGTATGGCCTTGAGTGTTCAACCGAGTAGGGAGGAAAAAATGGAGCATGGCTAGGGTAAAAATGCCTAACCAAACATGTTGGAACCAATAGTTCACACCCATGATGAACATAATGAGAATTTTTCTTTGTTGTAACTCTTCATTGGATGCATCTGTCAATTTTTGCATTAATTGAAAAATCGCTACCCTCGGAAAATCACTTCGAATATTGAAAATACAAGAGGCTATTGTAGAGGGACCTCATGTGACCTTGTAGGTTCAAATAGATCATTCACAAGTGCCACAAATTTTGACATTTAGCTTGTCAAAGTTTGACACTGTTTTGCACTTAGGGTGCTCAAGGGATGATGCCACTACAATATGGCCTTGTGTGTTCAATTGAGTAGGAAGGCAAACCAGGAGCATGGTAAGGATAAAAATGTCTAATCAGAAGTATTGGAACCAATGGTTCATGCCCACAATGAATTTTAAAATTACTTCTATTATAACTAACATACGAAGTTGACATTTAAATTGCATTTTTAGGAGACAGTTGGTATAACAAAAAAATAAAATGTTTTGTAGGAAAAACATCCAAGAACCTACACATTGTTTGTCCTATCAGAATAACATGGCAATGGAGTTTTCTTTTTTCACATCAGATAAATTGTTTCATAGAATGACTATGAAATCATATAATATTAGCGAACCATACCATCTAGTGAGACCAAATTCTCTACCTTCTCTAGTTATATACATTTTCAAAGTTTAAATTAGCAGTAGAATATTTAAAAAGAGCTCTTTAATGAGCAAATAAGTTGTCTTCATTTTTCTTATAATTTTGTTAATATTATACTCATATGAGGATTCACATGTGTGGGAATCATAAAGTCTGAAAAGAATGTTGTAGTTAATGTAATCTAATGTCTTGGTTGGTTAAGGAATGGACAATACAATGCATTATGAAGCATAATATGCCTACCTTAAGTGGGGGGTGGAAATATTTTGGACGTGATAATAATATAAAGGAATGTGACATTTGTATCTTTGAGCAGCTGAATGACAATCAAAACAAGTTTATGTTTAGAGTTCATATATTTAGGTCTTAAATTTAATGCGAAACGTGTGGAAATGGACCTCTTGAATGGCCTCCCTATTAAAATAGATTTAATGGTGGGGGATTGTTGCTGGATGTAGCTAGTGGATTTTGAAAAAAATGCATTTTGTTGTAGAATATTATTTGCTACTTTTCATTTGTCATTACTAAGCATCCATGTTATATACAATCATTAAATTTGGTGAAGTTCCCAAGGCAACCAAATTTAACAATTAAGATTTAGCCAAACAAATTATATCGAATCTCAAAATTATACAAATAACATGCTATTGTTCATTATAACATTCAAGATTAAAGTTTCAAAGAATGAAGCCATGCGCATGGGGAACAAAATATATCAAATCTTAACTTCTATATATCAAATTGTTGAATAATTACATGTGTATGTCCATATACAAAATATGCATGCCAACTAGACATGTATGTATCCCAAAATGTCTTTATCACATCCTAAATTGCTGATGGATCATCAAAATTGATCCTCTTTGAAGCACTTCTTGGCTTTGAAGGATCCAGCACAAGAAAAACCAAACCACAATTGAGATTAGTTATATTATATAATTTATATTCAAAAATTTAACATAAAAATCAATATATATCGAACTAGAATTGAACTCTAAAATTAAATTTTTTATTACCTCGGGTACACATATTCTCTTAGAATGGTTGGGAGTCCTAGAATATGCTCGTGGTAGAGAAAGGATGTCATAAAGATTTTTTGTAGACAACCTATATATGTACACAAACATAACATTGATACAAGTTAGCATATAATTGTCAATGATAGGAACATATCTACTAAACACAAAATAAAATAAACACGTGCCTGAGGCATCTCTTTTGCTTCTTCAAGTATTGTGGGTGTAGTAAACAAGGATGTGAAGCCAACAATTCTCTATACATAAAGACAACAAGTATGTGAAACTATCAATCTATGTAGACATGTATAATCATTATGTTATTCAAACTCTTAATTCAATCATATTTGCATTCAATTACCTTTCCTTTGTCTCTAAAAGATCTTCTAGAGCTTGGACCATGTGACACCACACTCATGCTAGGTGTGTCCTACAAGAGTAAAATGAGATAAACATGTAAGTTAATATATAATTTAATTAATGACAATTTAAATGACAACCATGCATATAATAAAAAATGTAAATGACTAGGTGCAATAATATATACCATATAGCTGTCAAGGCCAAATGAAATGGCTATCAGGGTGCCATCATGGTCCTATGATAACTTCTCCTCAGACATCCACTGTTAAATAGACCATGTATACAAACATTAGTACTTAATACCATCTCTTATAAACATTCATTTAAAATAAATGCACTATGAAATTACAAGTTAAGTCTTACCACTATATCGTTAGTGTATGATGAAGGTACCTCCTCATCTTTAGCATGCGAGGACTCCCTAGGGTGTGCTCCAATACCTGTCATCTCATGTGGTTCATCAACCATATCATGCACCTCGTAATCAATTGTGTCTATGGGAGGATCAACAGGTTGTCCAAGAGGACATAATCATAATTGATGACACATAGCACAAGTATGAGACACGCAAATATGTGGAGCTGAGAAGGATGTGTTAGCGCCACCCAATCCACCACTAGCATCACCAAAAGGCTAAGCTAGTACCCCATCCTGAGAAACCAAAAGGCCACTCAAAGAGTGAATAGCTAATATAGTCCATGATGTTGCCTCAACAATAATATCTGGATGTTGTACTAGAGGTGAGCGATCAATGGGAGGAGGGGGAACATATGTGCCTTTTAATACTCAAACTTCCCCAAGTCTATCTTGAAGCATACCCCCGGCTCCCCACCCTGGAAAGGCATGATATCAAAGTAGTTGACATGTTTGCCCAAAACAAACTGAGCATACAATTTTCTGATGAAGTAGAATGGCACATCAAGATTATTGTTGGGTGGTCTATCAAAAACCATCCACCAACAATCCCAAAAGTGTTTTACAATATCTTCATTTTGACACCATTTGATGGAAAGTTTTATTTTTTTCACATTTACAGGTTGTTTGGTGTAGGGATTAATGAACAGGATGACAATATCAACTTTGGAAATATCGAGACTCTTCACCTCGTCATATGACAAGATATTTGTGCATATTTATCCCTCATGACCTCTCACCACAAAAGAATGGCATTATGCTTAGTAGTGACAATTTATACATTGGCTATTATAGCATTTAGGGTGGTTAACATGTTTGATAGATGAGGGATTCTACTATAAAAATTTGCAATTCCCCTCAATTGGTTCAAATTTTGAACAATTAAGTCTTGAATTGAGGGGGGTTTTAGTAATAGAGGGTTTGGCAATGGAGGGTTTGGTGGTTGTAGTGGTTGTGGATTGTCATTGTTATCACCCATTTTACCTGATTGAAGTAGGGAATTTGGACTTAATTAACAAATTTCAAACAACAATGTATTTGAAATAAAAAAACCTAATTTATATCAAAAATTTGGAAAAAAAAATAAAAAATGCGAATAAATGATAAAAACACAAAGAAATCGAAAAAAAATCATACCTGTTGGGAAGATTTGACAAAAAATGTTTCACAAATTGGATATATGGTATAAATCCAATATTGGATCGCTCTAATCAACAAAGCCAGTGGGTAAAAATGATCCATGGGCTGTCCCAATCGAGTATGAAATACCCACAGGAATTGGATATCTGATTCGTAAACCCTTTTTCGATTTAAAAATACGATGTATCTATATTATATATAATATATAATATATAATATATAATATATAGTATATGATATATTATATAATATATAATTCATAATACATAATATATAATATATCATTATATATAATATAATATAATATAATATAATATAATATAATATATAATATATGATATATGATATATTATTTAATATATAATTTTAATAATATCAGATATCTAATATACTTTGTATTTTGTCATGGCTAAATGTACTGACATCCAAGCCAAGCAAAAACTCAACATGGATTTTTCGTGTTTTTGGGCGAGTGGAGAAAGTAATTTTTTTCATATTGCCACTTTTTGGCCCCTCATGATCTTGCACATAACCTTTTAGTTTGCAACTCAACCATTGCTTTGAATTATTTAAATCAACTATAAACTTCATATATACTCTTTGCAAAATATACCATGTCCTTCTACTAAAATCATCATTAAATATAATGTATATATGTGAATTTTTCAATATAAGGAACATCTACAGGACCAAAGACATCATAATGAATAAGATCTGATACCAACAGTAAACTGAGAGGGGGGGGGTGAATCAGTTTACTTTCAATTACATCAATTAATTCATTTATAAACTTTATATCGGAGCACAACACAATGAAAGATATACCATGAAAGCACAACACACATAACACCAATATTTTGACGTGGAAAATCCAGAAAGGGAAAAACAACAGTGGGAAACCCTACCCACAATTAGATGAATGCTCTGTAGTAGTATTATGAATAATTACAATGGTGTTTGCACTTGCAGAAAGGCCAACAACCTAGAGTGCATTGCTCATCACAAAGGGAAGTCTCACTAACTTACATAAAAATCGGACTACAATCCGGAAAGAAATGAACTATTAAAGTAGCATCTACTAATGCCTAATACAGTTCTAGTTAAGCACTGATGTCTTCTCTACAATACAAAACCTCTCCAACCTTCACTTGAATGATATGACTTTATTCGCACATAATCCTTCCTCTGATAATGCAGACATAACCATCCATCCCATCAATATCCAAGTTACATGAATAAGTCACCTATAAATATAGATCATCAACCTTATTGACAAGGTCGACTAAACCCTAAACCCATAATTAAAAAAATTACATCACACGATACCACCAGACCAATATTATGATTTACATTACATAGCATGGACCTAAATCAAGTAACCAAACAATTATATCCATCGAAGATTTTGCTAAGACAAAAATTCAACACGCTTCACCAACTAATAGAAACCCTCAGTGAAATAACAAAAAATTTAACTGGATCCAAATAGGACCATCATAAAAACACGCCATCCAATGCAAAGTCACCAAAATCTCAGGATATGATTAGGAAACACCTTCAGCATGAAAGAAACCAATTCCATAAGCCGAACCAAAAATCCACTAACCAAGTCACCAAATAATGCATACCAGTAAAGCTAACCGGGATAGCAAAGGCAAGCCGATAAAGGAAAATACCAAAAGAAATAACAACCAGAGCACCAAATCATGAACCAACAAAATATAGCAAGCATGTAACCATCCAAAAGAAGCATCCAAAACTGAATCCAAAGATCTGATCATACCGGATCAGAATCATAGCCAAAACCAAGAAGATCACCAAGACTAATCGGGATAGGTCCAACCGGGATACAATGTTGACATCAATGACAACATTTAACCAAATCCAACATATTGCTAACAATCTCCCCCTTTAGAATTGATGGCAACATTGAATTTGAAAAACATCCAAGTGCCAAAGAATTGACTGATTTTCACATGAATACCACCTCTCCCCCTTTGACATAAATGACAAAGGATGGATACCAGACCAAGAATACTTAACCAAATAGCTGACTACTCCCCCTGAGTAGTAGCACCATCTTCATCAATCCAGATCAAATAAAATATCTAATAAGCTTACCAGATTAATGCATTTCGGCATCTCCAAGTCTCTTTTGAAGGGTTGGTAACCCCCAGCTAATCTCTAACATATTCATTTAAAGTGTCTTTAGGTAATTGTTTAGTCAGAATATCTGCAATTTTCTCCTTAGTAGACACATAAACCAATCTGACTTCATTTGCTTCCACCTTTTTCTTCAATAAATTATACCTTATAGAAATATGTTTTGATTTGGAATGAAATACCAGATTCTTTGACATATCAATAGCATCGGTATTATCACAATGAATAACAATAGGCTCATCATAACTTACCCTTATATCTTTTAACATTTGTTTCATCCATAAAATCTGAGTACAGTTGGTAGCAGCTGCAACATATTTTGCTTCAGCTGTAGACAATGAAGTGCATGATTGTTTCTTACTAAGCCATGAAACCAACTTCTTCTCGAGAAAGAATGCACCTCTAGTAGTGCTCTTCTGGTCATCCACATCTCTTGCCCAATCAGAATCTGTATATGCACATAATGTGAAGTCATCATTCTTTAGATACCATAGCCCAAAGTTTGTTGTACCTGCCAAATATCTGAATATCCTCTTGACAACAATATCATGAGTTCCTCTAGGATTTGCCTGAAATCTAGAAGCAATACAAACAACATTCATTATATCAGGTCTAGACTGAGTTAGGTACAACAAACCACCTATCATTGATTTGTATCTGCTTGGATTCACTTTAGGGGATTCATCATCCTTTGACAATTTACAACCGGTTATCATAGGAGTACCAATAGGTTTAGAATTCTCAAGTCCAAATTTCTTAAGTAACTCCTTCACATACTTAGTTTGACAAATGAAAATACCTTTATCAGTCCGAGTAATCTCCAAACCTAAGAAAAATTTCATCTCACCAATCATAGACATTTCAAGTTCATTCTTCATATCATTAGCAAATTTCATGCATAGACCTTCTTTTCCTCCAAAAATGATATCATCCACAAAGACTTCAATAATCAATATGTCATCATGTTCAATTTTGTTTTTCCATAAATGCAATGCTCGTAGAAATAAAAATCAAGATTACAATCATTCAAATCTTCAACAAGGTTTTTATTTTTCAATGTTCTTACACCCTTTTCTCTTATGTGGCCAAGCCTCTAGTGCCATGACATAGTTTTCTTTGTAGGTAAATTTTCTTCGAAAGAAAGAGCACCCTTAGGTACCCAAAAGCTATGTCCATCTATTGATGGTGAAACCCTCATATCTTCCAACAAAGTATCCACACATTTTATTTTCACAAAAGTGTTATTACACTCAATAGTGTATGCATCTAGCTTAGACAATGTACCAAATTTGACACCTTTAGCAATCACCATAACACCTCTAACCATTTTACAACTTGCATAAGAAAAGACTACTTTCACATCTACTTGTATCGATTTTCTCATAGAAAACAAATCTTGTTCTAGTCCAGGGATATGCAACACACCAATAATCATTTTTACTCTACTATCAAGAAACTTGATTCTAACTTTATCGCGACCAACAATATCTAAATGAAAATCATCACCCAAGTAAACCTTACCTCCAGTAAATTCTTCATAATCATAAAAAGCAATCTCTATTGGAATTCATATGAAAAGAAGCACTTGAGTCAATAAACCATACATCATTATTTGTATGTGTGGCTAAAGCTTCAATGAATGCATCACCATCTTCCTTCTCAGACTCAGAATCAGAATCAAACTTTTTCTTTTCTTCTTTTCAATCCTTATAGAAGTGTCCTGATTGACCACAATGTTAACAAATGTCTTCAGGCTTTCTGAGAGATATGGATCTCCCTTTGGAGTTGGATTTATTACGTTTCTCATTCTTCTTGCCCTTTTCCTTAGATCTTCCACGATTAGTTAGGGATTCCTTGCATCTCTTCACCAAGCAAGGCACCCACCACATCTTCAAAGTTCAAAACAATAGAAGTACTATTGATAGCAATAACAAGAGAATCCCACGAATAAGACAAAGAACAAAGAAAGATTTGACATTTCTCCTCCTCCATCTTGACACCTATAGATGCCAATTGAGCCACCACCATATTGAACACTTCCAAGTGGTCTGTAATCCATCCACCCTCTTCCATTCTCAAGGAATGTAATTTCTTCCTTAAGAAAATATGATTTAGTAAAGATTTGACTTGATACATCTCACCAAGCTTCTTCAATAGCTTCTTTGCAAAGGTCTCTTCATGGACATTGATTATAAAAATTTTTCCAAACACAATTTGATTAGACCCTTGGCTTTTCGGTCCATAGCATCATACTAAGAAACCATAGTAGGATCTAAAGGTATTGAGACATTCACATCAACAACATCTCATAGATCTTGATCTATTAGCAGATCCTCCATCTTCACCTTCCACATCACAAAATTACTTCCAGAAAATTCTCGACCTCTATTCTCCTTTACGAACTTGCTATCAGAAAATTCCTGCAAAATGATAAAAAAGTATCTTCTACATGAGTTCCCACTCGAATCTAGATTAGTTCAAAAAATCCAATAACCCACAACTGAAACCAAAAGTGATCAAGCTTTAGAATACCACTTGTAAGGGAGTAAAGTAGCAAAACAACTTCTTACACTAACCTTGAGAGGAGGGTAATGCAAAACTTTTACAGATTTTTACAACAATTACAAAAACTTAATAGAAATAAACATAAATAACATGCATACTACAACACAATGATTTACATGGGGAAAACCCTTTTAGGAGAAAACCCTCACACTCCAAAACTTATCTAATATATTTTTCAGAAATCAATAACAAATTACAATACACTTGCAAAGCAAGCTTCTTATAGGAGTATCACCTACAGAGATCCAAATGCAACTCAACAACTATCAAACTCTTCAAATGCATCATTGCCCATAACTTCATAATACAATGCCCTCACAATCAAGGGTTTTCTTCTAAGGCAAACAAAGCACATAAAATATCCATCGTTAGATCTATGACCTAATGATAAAAGTCAAAATTTACAATGATAAGTTCTACCCTAAAAAATTTAATTAGGTTGTCATTTAATTAAAAAATTATTAATATAAGGTTAGTATAAGGCTCAATTGAAGGTTTAGGGTTAAGGTTCAATTTGGTTAGGTGTTAAGGTTAGAGTTCAATCTAGTTCAATGTGTAATTTGGTTTATGTTAAGGGCAGGGTTCAATATGGTTTAATGTTTAATTCAATTTTTAAGGTTGATTATATCTATTTCTTCAATATGATTCTCCCTAACCTAAAGATTTGAGTTTAATTTGATTTAGGGTTTAAGCTCAATTTAATATAGGTTAAGTTTAAGTTTGATTTAAGAATAATGTTCAAATTATAATATATTTAAATTTTGGACAAATTATAATATATAAAAGTTAAATATTTAGATATTTGAATTAATAATTCTATGTATAAATTTGATTAATATAGATTAAAATTTATTCAAAATATCATTAAAAAACTCATAACCACTAAAATTTATCTATAAATCAAAATTGATTATCCTTGATATTTACAAAAGAATAAATGTACAATGTTGAAATCATGAGGGTTACTGTTCAGATTTACCAATAGAAAATGTCATTTGATATTAGATTGATTACCATTAATTTTTTTGCAAAAATAGAGAAAAATATCATTCAAGAATAGATTGGTTGAACATTTGCAAATGGATAATTATTGGAATACTCTAATAAGGAATAAAAGTACAACAATTGGTATGTAAATTTAGCAATATAAAGACAATATCTTGGAGAGTCATAATTTTAATGAAAAGTTGATTGCTCACTAAAGATTAGAATTTTGTACATATATCATTATTATTTATAATCTTATGTGTATCTAATTTGAAACACATTGGATTTAAAAAAAATTAAAAAATTAATTTATTTAATTGAATGATTAATATATATTTTATCAACGTTTCTAAAAAGTTTTAAAAAGAAAAAATATAATTTTATTGTAGAAAATAACTATTTTTGAAGAGTTATCTCATGTGATAGTTTATTTAAATTTAAAAATGGTATTATATAAATTGTAAATTAAAGATAAATTTTATGATTTTTTTAAGAAGCTATATAATTCCAATAAATTTTATGATTTTTTTTAATAATGATGGAGGTGCTATATTTTAAGAAAAAGATTTCAAGTAGTATTTTTCTTTTTAATCAAAGTTTATATTTGTAATGGATATTCATTTAAAAAACATAATTGTTTTTATTCAACATAATACTGCAATTTTAAATTAAATATGTAATAATTTATTATTCAACTGCCGATAAAGTTTCCCGGCCGGCAAGCGAGTCCCCCGCCGGAGAATCAGAAAAAACTGCGTCTGTCCTTTTCAGTTAGCACGCTCATTTTTTTCTTAGCACGCTCTTTTCAGTTAGAAGTCTTCCCGTTCAATGTGTAAAATCGTTTTATTATCAAAGATAAGTACACGTGCTTATCTGATCCAGAAATAATGAAAATGACAAGAATGTGGGCCCACAATCCACTACGATATATTTTAAATATTTATTTAAGAGGATTTAATACAAATTTCTTGATGTGTAGTTATTCTCAAGAGTTATAGGCTCAACTTCTTGTATTAAGAGTCAAGAACTGCATAATTTGTGAAATTATATACAAATTTAGTATGAGCTACAAGCTGAACTTTTTAAATTAAAAATCAAGAACTGAGATATCTATTCTTTCAAATTGATTGAGAAGTATATAATAATTTTAAAATTCTATATATTAAGAAAGACTGAGAAGAACCATGGTACTCTGGATATTTGAATTTATTAATTAAAAACCAAGAACTCAGATATCCATTCCCTCAAATTAATTCAGATGCAATTTTTAAAATTATATATAATAATTCTAGAGTTATATATAATAAGAAAGATTCAAAAGAACAATGGTACTCTGGACATTCAGTTTTTCGAGGAAGGGGATTTGGGTTTGGATTGGGTACTCTTTATATAATATAGATTTTGAGTATCAACTCATCTATCCATCCTATCAGTCAATCGTTAGGCGTATTCCATCGATTTACACTGTATAAACATTCTTTTCATGGTTTGTGAGTTGTCCTTCAAATCCGACAGCAGAGCGAAGGATGAGATGTACTTTATTTTCTAAGTCAGAGAAGAAACAGGAGCAGAAATTCTATTTCAACCTCTTCAATCTTTTTTCGTTTCTCTCGTATAGAAAGAGTTTTCAAAGGTAGGTTTATATGGTTTACCATATTTCTCTTCTATGCATACAATTCAGCTGCAATATATTGAGTAGATGAGTTTGTGATAAAGATCTTAGGTATGTTTTGAGTGAGCTACTATATGATTTTTTTGAACAATTGAGAAGATTCTTGAACCGTTTTCTTATTCTTCATTCCTATTCTTGTTTTTCTATCTGGAGAAAAATAGATAAAACAAATTGGTTATCTTTGGTTGGGTGACTTGGGTTTTTCTTTCCCTCATTTCTTTTGTCAACATTCTGTTTTTCAAGCTTTGGTTGCTTTGAAATCACAGAGAATTGTCGTCAGAGAGCTTTGGTGGGTCTTTGCTTTTCCTCATTTCTCTTGTTAACATTCTGTTTTTCAAGCTTTGGTTGCTTTACAATCACAAAGAATTGTCGTCAGAAAGCTTTGGCGGGTCTTTTTTTTCCCTCATTTGTCTAGTACTTATTTTGTTTTTCAAGCTTTGGTTGCTTTAAAGTCACAAAGATTTGGTGTCCCCTTCGTCATGCATGGATGACTTCTTTAAAGTCACAAAGAATTCTCGTAAAAAATTGCACCGAATTTCCTCTTTTGCCAGAAGAATTGTATAATTGTTCTCTTGCATTGTTTCTATTTATTCCACTTCCCTTGGAAGTGGATACCCTCCT
This sequence comes from Cryptomeria japonica, assembly GCF_030272615.1. Classification (NCBI taxonomy): domain Eukaryota; kingdom Viridiplantae; phylum Streptophyta; class Pinopsida; order Cupressales; family Cupressaceae; genus Cryptomeria; species Cryptomeria japonica. The sequence continues at coordinate 594,874,021 of NC_081412.1, read as the reverse complement.
AATCATTTATGCGCTTATTTATTGTTTTATGTAAAGAATTTTGGGCTCTTGAGTCCTGTGGTGAAAAGGGCATTAGCTAATGGAATTTGATTTTGGTAGACATCAAGTAATTCGTGGGCTAACTACTTTTAGGCAAAATATTGGCTCTTGGTCATAAACACTTTTGGGTTCAGAATGTTACAGGGAGCATTGGCTCTTGCTGAGGGTGAGAGGTTTAATTGATACAGAGGAAGGGCTCTGAATCAGGCCATTAGTCCAAGATCTTTGCAGTTGGGTCACAATGAGTACCGACAAGAGCAGGGAATTGGAGCTTCTTGTTTTGCAGTTTTTATATGAGGAGAACTTAGGTGACACAGCCCACATGTAAGTATTTTTTCTCTCTAATTCTGAGAAATTCATTTCCTGCATCTATGTCTTTCTTTTCCTGTAATCCAGCAAATATGATACCATCTCTTTTGTTTTGATATTTTTCCTTTTCATTTTTCTTTGGTGTTGCATTACCTAGGTTGGAACAAGAGTCCGGTTGCTTCTTCAACATGAAGTATTTTGGCGACCAAGTTCTTGCAGGAAATTTGGATGACGCTGACAGCTATCTCTTGGGCTTTACTAGAATTGAAGACAATAAATTTTCTAGGAAAATTTTCTTTCAGCTCAGGAAACATAAATATTTAGAAGCATTGGACAGGTAAGTATTATTCTCAATTGTAATTTGATCTTTGTGGCACTTGTTAATTGTGTTCTTCAGTATATGCCCTACATGAATGCGAGGTCATTTTGTGTTTTCAACCTTTTAATGTTTGTGGATTGAGCTTTTCAGAATTTTCAATAATTGGCCATCGATAGTCTTTCATTCTTGTGTTGTAAAAGTCGAGTTTGGGGTTTGCAATTTCTAGGATAGTTGGTTTGGGGATTCTATTCGATGCTTCTGTTCTTGCAATTGAGAAAGTCTTGGTTTCTTAATTTTTTCATGGTTCAAAATTTTTGTAAATTGTGTCAATTTGTTCTGGCACTTTTCAAATCTTCTCAGTGTTATATGAAAATATTCATGTTTATGAGTTAAAAGTAAGAAAAAAAAAATCTCGGACATGCTTAACTAACTCATCTGGTAGTATTTAGGTCATATTTTCTGAGTATTTTTCCACTTTTCCTGGAAAGACTTTTCCAAAGCTGTGGAAATTCTTGTAAAGGATCTCAAAGTCTTCGAAACTTTCAATAAGGACATTTACGATGAGCTCACCCAATTAATAACTTTGGAGAACATCAGGTTGTGCTCAATTTCATATTTATTTATCAGTATTTACTTTATCTCTTAGTTTCCGTTTTTTCCTTTTTTATATTGATTCTAAAACATTAGTTGGCCATATGCCAGGGAAAATAAGGAGCTTTCTACATATGGGGGTGCAACATCTGCGCGGAAAACTATGTTTCAAGAGTTAATAAAGCTTGTAGTAAAAAACCCTCAGCTAAACAATAAGCTTGAAATTCAAAATGTTGAACCTTATAGGTTGAGATACCTCATAAATCAAAGGTCCCATTGTTCTCCATACTTAGCCAGTAATCTGTTCTGTTACAATATTTTCCCTTCTACAGCTATATGCTTGTATGTATAGCTTTTAAAATTTCTTAAGATCCAAATTTGATTTGGAGTTTTTTTATTCATTTTGGCTTTTCGATTAGCATTTCACCTTTGGATTTCTTGGAAACTTCCAAAATCCAATATGTTCACTGATAATTGTATTTTTTTATAGGACAACATTAACTGAGGTTAACTAAAGAATGAGTAACTTGCAATTATAAAATAATATTATTTATAAAATCCTTAACATGTTGTTCAGTTGTTCTAAAGATTAAGTAATATAAATAGAAATTCATTTTAATAAGGCATAGATCATGCTTGAAGTCTGCATTTTTACTGTTAATATATATAATTTTTGAAACTGCATCGACCAATTTGGAGAATACACTCCTTGCACTCAATAATATTTTTGTAAGTAATAAATGCTAAGTAAGGACTGTGAGTTTGATATATACTTTTTCTTGCAACTAGCTGATGAATATGTATTTAACTTTTTTTCAGCAAAAATTGGCAGCATCAACATTGGAAAAACCAAAGATCTAATCTTGGAACTCAAATTCCACAAGAAGTACTTTTGGTTCCCATTGCTATGCCTGCTGTAAGTTGTGTTTCTAAACTGTATTTTTTATACCTGCCTCAGGTGTCTTTATTATTCTTGCTTCACTTTGGGGCATGTCTTGATGTCATAACCTTTCATAATAAGCGTTTTTTCTTATTTTTTTGCAGCCACTTCAACATGACGCTCCTCCCTCTATTAGCAATAGCTTATCTCTTACAGTATATCCTAATCCTCCCATATCACATTCTGCAGCAGCTGCTGGAGCAGTCAATTATTTACCTGAAAACGAAGGTAAGATAGATAGTTCATAGTCTATCAAAAGTGATTTTTTCATTCAAAATATGCTTAGCTATTTCTGGATGCATGTATTATGGCATTGGTTTCTTAGTAATATTTCTATTTGTTCTAAGAACTGAATTCTGATAGGATTCCCTCAATGTCTGTAAGGAAATAAAGAAACAAATAATGTTTAGTTTTTGAAATGTTTCAATTGCTGATGGCTTAAACAGGTTTCTTGACATGTTCTAGAAGGTCCCTGGCAAATAGTACTGGAATTAATTATCAATGTGTGAATTCTGAAAATGCTAGGAAACGTTCCCGTATTGTTACAGTTGATGAGGTATGAAACAGTATCTGCCATATGAGATGATCTTGGCACTCATTCTATAAGCTATTTACACATTACAGTTAATTTGAAATGGAACAAAATGGTAAGGTTGTTTTGATAGACATGTAATTTATATGTGAATTTCTTTACTTCAAAATTTCATTGGAAATCTTGATGCAAGTTTTGACCATACAATAACATCTATAATTTTCATTCAAATTCAAGCAATTAAATAGGCATGGATGAATAGTATATGATTTTAGATATTCCAAACAAATTCATGGCAATTGATGTGGACATTACAAATATAATATGTTAAAATTTCTAGTATGTGACAAAAACCTGAGATGCCTAAGTTAGTTTAAGACTTAATCTCTAAAAGCTAGTTCAGTTGCTTCTTTCGATATTCATGTTCCCCTCCAAATGTATTCGGAGACATCTTTTACTACTCAAACTTTGACTAACTTGATTCTTCACTTGCAGTGTCTCTAAGATACCTCCGCAAACCTTTTACCTCTCAAACAATATTTATAACTTCACACTTACTACCAATACACATTTGCCAAATTCTTAAGGCTTAAAAAAATAGTGTTAGGGCATCATTTTAGTATTCAAGCTACAAGTAGGGTTACTGATCATGATTCTTTGAAACGAATACTAAAAATTTATATTGAAACTCAAGATAGATTCTCTAACCTTTATTACTTGAGTGGGAGGACCATCATCCTTCTATTAGGTTAAGGTGATATTAATCTTACAATCCTATGTACTAATGTTGGATCTCCAACGTCTTGGGAATGGGTACTTGGATGCCCATGTTGATGGTTAAGAGATATTATTTTATTAATTCTCCATGTAACTTAGAAAATTGGTTTTAGTGGAATTAAGAGGGAAGGTTATATACGAAGGTGATAGTTGTGGAGTTATTCGAGGTCATTAATGCACTTTCTGATTCCTAGATGCTAGGGGAGAGAGTGGAACATCTATTTGTTATTGGGTGGGTCCCTCATGCATAGTGGAGCCTACTTTGAAGTGGTATATTTAGGGTAGTGGTGACTGATTGTGAGTAGTCGAAGATGCTTGTATGAGTGGTGCTATTTATAGTGCATTGAAGATTTTTCCCATGGAGGCGTTGGATTTTGTCCATAAGATGGTTGCATTGTAGTTGGTTTTAATGAATCCACTCATGGTTTCATCTCTACAATTCTCTATGAATTGGATGTAGTAGATAGTTGTTTCATGGGCCTTTTGCAAGTTGAGTATTGTTATGCTGCTAGGATGTTGTCAGATTGAAGGGAGAAAGTTGGATATATTGATGCAACAGTTCTATTGGATTAATATAGGCTTGTCCTCTCTTTGATGTGGATCTTTGTTACATGTTGAATTATACGTGCTTGCTGATTTTAATTTGTTGTCTTGAATTTATACATGCTTCTCCAAGTTCTATTTCAAATTTGAATGGTTTTGTCATGTGACCTAAATTTGATGTGTACACAATTATTATACTCCTCGAGGTCAAGCTTTTGCAACCAATACCAACCAACTCTGTCTATGCTGCATCATCATCAACTTGTGTTAGCCCCTTTGTTTTCGCATCCCATTGGGCTACGATATTATCTTTGTACATTAGTGTGTTGTGGCTAGTGAGAATCAAGACACTATGTACAACTAAAAGCTTCTCCTCTTTTAGAGGTAAGCCTACTACTCTTAATAGATTGGATAAAGCCATAAGTAGACTAGTTCCTTTTAGCAATAGGAGAACTAGAAACCTAAGATAGTAGACAAATGGCTAGTGTAGATATCAAAGTAGGCTCATTCATGATCGACCATTGAACTTGATCCTTTTGTGCTAGTCTCCCTATGTAGCTCGTTCTCTTCATAAATCCTCTAAGAGACAAAATTTGACCACTCAGTACAAATGTTTCAATATTTGTTGTATCGTATGTCTTTTGAATCATCTTCATGAACCCCACAATCTCAACATCTTGTAATGGTGCAACTCTACATTGCTTTTGCATGTATTAGGAGCAAAGAAACGAAACTCCGTCTCGGCTCTAACTCAGCAAGGCCGACTCAAACTCGGACTCGAGACTCAGCTTCAGACTCGACTAGACTCGAGAAAGTGAAAAACTCAAGAAATTTAGAGATTTTAAAAGATTTAAAACTTGTTTCATGCACCCTTTGTTGAACACACCTTAAAGACACAATAACATCATTAGACTAGGCTCATTTGATTACATACACAAGTATACATCAATCACATAAGCGTAAACGCAAATTATAGCCGAAGGAAATAACAAACATAGATATATAAATATTGTCAAATGTATACAATATTACAAAACTCGTGGAATAAAAAATCCATGTCATCATATGATCATCATCAAATGTTCCATACAAATACCAAAGGTAAATACAACTACAAGCCTATGGCTCAAAGGAGCGTGCACCCTTTGGCCCCGACCCCCTGCAAAGGCGTCTAAGGTAGGTCCTGGATGATTCAGCAGCCATAGCCACTCCCCATGATACCATGCCATGCTCACCGACATCAAGAACATCTATGTCACTATCTGCCTATGAATCTCTTGTCTCCGCTCGTGCTCTCCGCTCCTCTTCTGCCATGGCTATAGCCTCAGCCTCTATATCTACCTGGTCAATCCAATCAGTGTCATCATCACTAAAGATAGCCACAGGATCTGTCTCAGTGGCCCACTTTGCATCAAGATCAACCTCATCTAGAATGATAGGAGAGATGTCAGCTAATGCATTCTTTCTCATTCTCAGGCGAAGGTTGTAGTGAACAAAGACGAGATCATTCATCTTCTCCACGGATAATCTATTGCACCTCTTGGAGTGTATGTGCTCAAACATACTCCAATTGCACTCACAACCAGATGCGTTGCATGGTTGGCTCAAGATGCGAATGGCCAACTTCTGAAGATTTGGTTTCATTGGGCCAAAAAAGCTCCACCAATTATCTGAGTTGGAAATGAGAAAAATAAATAAAATTAGTCTCACTCATAAACTCATTTTAAAACAATATACAATAAAACTAAAATTAAGCCTTACATTTTATTTTTACCTGGCATCATAGTTGTCCTACTTTCTTTGGCGATAGGACGAGAGGTCTCCCCTTGTGCATTTGAGAACAATTGTAGCTCTCGAATAAGCTCTGTCTGAGTAGAACCAACAGATGCCATCTTCTCCATGATTGAGTATAGCCCATTAAGGACCTCCACATCAACCTTGAAAGTAGGGCTAAAATGGAATGTCGGATTCAGATAATAGGCTACTGCATAGATGGGCCTATAAAGTTGATGATGCCATCTCCTATCAATGATCTCCCAAATGGGACCATACTTGCTCTCATCTCCTCCATAGACAGATTTGATGCCCTCCTTCGCCCTATCCATGCCCTCATATATGTAGCCCATTGCGGGCCTTTTTCCATCCGCAACTTGCAACAAAACCACCAAGGGCTTAACAAACTGCAAAATTGAAAATATTGTGTAATTTAGAAAAAAGAGCAAATAAGAGAATATGATGAATAAGTTATAAAACAAAAAGTTAAATTGTAGAATTTATAAAAAATTTACCTTCACTATCTCATCACAAGGTATCCAAAAGTCTCGCTCATAAAAAATGCAGTTTGTCATATCTTTCCTTGTAGGGGTGGCAGCATAGGATGAGGAAGACCACTCCTCACCAACAATCATACGTCTCAAGGATGACTTACAGTGAAGCATGGACTGCAATGTGATGAAGTTTGTGGCAAATCTTGTGATTCCTGGATGAGCTAACTCCTTATGCTCTATGTATTGTCTCATAAGAGCCAACACCCATGAATGATTATACACAAATTTGCACACATTTCTCGCCCTTTCTACACGTCCCTTGACCCATGGGAGTTTTCCAATATCCCCGAACATGAGGTCAATGCAATGGGCGACACATGGAGTCCAAACTATAGATGGGTGCCTCTCCATCAATAGTCTACTTGCATCAACATATTTTGTTGCATTGTAATTAATGAAGTTACAAAATAGTAATTAATTTGCAAACAAAATTAGTTTGTAATCAAAAGTTTACTTGCAACAACATAATTTTCTGCATTGTCTATCACCACCTGTACCACGTTCTCCTCACCCACCTCATCAATCACCTCCTCTATCTACTCACATAGGTAGGTCGCATTCTTGCAATGGGCAGAGGCATCAATGGACTTGTTGAAAATGGTGCCCCCTGAAATAAAAAAATAAAGCAAGATCAATGATCATTCAATAAATCATTAAATGAAAAATAAAACATTAATGACTAAATGAAACTAAAATTAATCAATCACTTGCGGAAGAAACAAGAAAATTAAGGAGAGTTTTATTTCTTCTACCCATCCAACCATCAGTCATGATGGTGCAACCTTTAGTGCTCCATATCTGGCGTTGTTCACCTAATTCCTTCTTCACATCATTCACCAATTGAGTCAAAATGGGTCCCCTCAAATCAAATTCAGAAGGGGCTTTGAACCCCGCCTCGCATATGGTAAGAGCATCTACCATTTCTTGCCAATAAGGAGATCTGTCACAAATAAATTAAATGAGATAAGTTAAGTATGTACAAGAAAAAATAAAACGAAGAATCAAAGTATAAAAATTAAAACAATCAAACATAAAACATTCACCTGGCTGTAAAGAATGGAACACTACTGAAGACCCAAAACCTTCCAACTTCCATTTTAGCGGCATCATGGACCTCCTTGTTCCAACCCATGCTCTCAAGCGACTGTTGGGACCTAGGAGTAGTGCAAGGTGCAAAGAAGGTATCCAACCTAGATTTATGAATTCTAGGTCCAATGCTAACACTCCCACTACCACTAGCAGTGCTAGGAACATGAGTAGTGGCACTTGCAGAAGTAGAAGCACTAGCACCAGCAATAGCATGGTGAGTGGGATGATATGGAGGCATGGAAGAAGGCCCTCCAACACAACCTAAAGCTGTCCCACTTCCAATGGCCGCGAGATCATCCTTTTGCTTCTTTTTGTTTTCAATTGCTTCAACCATTACATAGCACTCGCATATGACCTCAGTCGTGTTGACGTGTTTTTTATGACAATAATAAAGTTGCCTAACGGTCACTTCACTCTCTCTTGATCAAAGTGCGATTGCATGCTAAGATTGCAAAAAGTTCAAACAATCGACTCCAAGGTTCCTTCGATGCGTGGACGTGACTCAGTTGGCTGATGTGATTGCTGGTAATCCAAGGGGCCTTATGTTTTCATCATTCTTTCACTTCTTTGTTGTGGTTGGAACTCCATCATCGGATATGGCAATTTTGCGATGCTGCTGCTTTGAACAGACTAAAATGAACTGAAAGTAAAAGGGAAAGGGTTTAGAAGGATCTAAATCTACTCCTAAGGGCAGTGGTAACAATGAATAGTGCTTTGGTGGACAAATTCCAAATAAACCAAGCTCTGCTTCGCCAAGATCAACTACAACTCCACAAGAATTGGTGCAATCTTCTAGGGATGCTAGAGGATTTTCAAATCGAGAAAGTACATTTGAATACCCAAAAATGACACAATCCAAACGACCATCTACAATCGAACTTAGCACAAATTTAGGGGGTTCAGGATAACTTTACACTACAACTTACAATCAACAAGATACAAAAAGTATGAACCATGGAAAATCATCAAACACCATTACATTCTCCATTGAAATCAAAGCACTATACTACTTCTACTCTAAGTGAGGAAGGTGAAACCATGCAGGTCTTGAAAAAATAACTTAAGTGGACACCATCAGAGAACAATGTTTCACTGTTATTATCTCAAAAATTATCGCAACAATTTCATACAAAGCTCCCCACTCTTACAAATGAAGGGGGTCACCCCTTTATATAGGCCTCAAGCCATGATAACATGCAAAACCCTAATTCGGGTTTGCTCTAAAGATTCTCCACTCAAGATGCAACAAGGTGGGAATCTCCAATTAATAACCCATCATGCATACAATTAATTCCATCCCATTACAATTAATTACATTCTAGAAGTGCCCACTATGCAATGAATGTACCCTCATGCAAAAATCGCCCGTGATGCCATAAATGCACCATCATCTTTTGAATGTGATGACTGCATGCAGAAGGAATATGTCATAATGCCATAAATGTGACGACTGCATGTAGAGAGATGCTTCATTAATTCAACATCCGTTGACTCGGCTACCACTTGGCGAGAAAACCTTGGAGAGAGAAAACTTCAGGAGAGAAGAATTTGATCCATGAAGATTTTTTTCTTGAAGTTTCTCGAACTTTCCTTGCTCTGGAGGAGATTTTCAACAATTCTCCACCATCTCCTATGTTTTAGGAATTTCCACAATTTTAGGGTTTTCATCCAAGAGAGAGAGAATTCTCTCATGTATCCATATCTTCAAAAATTTCTAAATTTGGAGGTCATTTGAGCCCTGAAAAATGGATTTTTCAAATTTTTCCCTAGGGGGGAAATTTCTTGTTCAGTTCATCCCTAGTTCCTTCCTTGCCTTAGAAATTTATCTTCAATTCATCCTTGGGTGTGATTTCTTGTTGTGGAGGAATTCTCCTTTGGAAAGGAATTTGTTCCTTACCCTGAGGAAGGAAATTCTTCATGCCTTAGCCAATTTTCATGATTTCCAAGAACTATGTCTTGAAGGAAGAAATTTCAAACACTTAGTCAATTTTTTACCTTTCCTGGAATTTTGTCCTGAAGGAAGGAATTTCCGACATAGCTCCAATTTTTTCACTTTCTTGGAATTTCTTCTTGTTGGGCGCAATTTTGACTTGGTGGAGGATTCAGTGAATTTTGTGAATCCTCCATGCCTCCTTGGTTTTGGTGCCTATCCTTCATCTTGGGTGGATTTTCACCCCTGTGGAGGATTCATGAAATTTTTTCATTTATCGTTGCCTCCTCCATTCTGGCACCTAATCACTTCCTGGGGCGGATTTTTCACTATGTGAAGGATTCATGGAATTTTTTTGTGAATCCTTGAGACCCTCATTTTGGCACCCAAGTCCACAGTTGGGCGGATTTTCACCCCTGTGGAGGATTCATGAAATTTTTTCATTTATCCTTGCCTCCTCCATTCTAGCGCCCAATCACTTCCTTGAGCAGAATTTTCACTATGTAGAGGATTCATGAAATTTTTACAAGTTCCAGGCTCTTCGTCAGGATATATATATGAAATATATGAAATATGACATTTAAGTATAAGTGGCATCTTCAATATGTCTTTTTCCTTTTTCCTTTCATATATATTGTCAGGATGTTTGAGAGTGATTTCAGGTCCATAAGAATCATAATGCAAATTTTGGATTTTGGAAGATCTTTAAAGTTTTCAAACTTAGTCAAATTTTAGGCCATTTTCGGATCAGGATGACATTGGCGGATTGATGTGAATTTCTGGACTTGGATGATTTTGTATGCTTTCCTCTTCTGGAATAAGAGTTCCAAACTTAACCATTTTTTGATCCAACTTGTCTGCCTTCTGACTCTTCCAGATTTAATAAAGGTCCTTAGAAACGTCCAGTCTTCAGAAATATTCAGCTTTCAGTGTTTTCCTGTGAAGATCTCGCCAAAAATAGATTTTCCCAAATAGTAAGTGTTTCAAAATGTCAAGGTTTGGCCAAAATAGGTTAGAAAAGCACTTACTAAAAATAGAACTTACTAAAAATAGTAAGTTTGATTTTTTGGCAAAATGATGATATTCCGGGACTCAATAAAATCCCTAAAAAATAGGAACTTTCTAAAAATAGAAAGTTGCTCCTTTTTGGCTCAAATTTTACTGGGAGGTTCTTCAAAGGGTCTTGATTCCAGTTCTGCATTCAATTTTTCCAAAACCCTAACAGAAACCCCTAAAATCTAGGACTAAGACAAAAACCCTAAAATTGACGAAACAGGCCCTAGACTTCACCAAATTCGCTCAAACAAAAAGCAGATTTAATCAATATGACCCCCAAACACTTGCAAAGCAGAGAGACTGATGAGACTGCTGCAAAAAGACCCCAAAAACGCAAGCCAAAAGACCGGGAGGACCTAAAAAGTAGGGGGTCCTCATTTGCAATGGGGCGATGTGTGAAAACGTCACAAGTCGTTGCTTCAATGCATTGGTCGACATCATGCCCACACACTCCAGAAATATAGTATTTCAATCTATATATGCCTCCATGGAATAATGTTTTGCAAAAAAAACACTTTGTCTGCCCCTTTTTTTGCCTTGGAAAATCCTTATGAAATTTCCAAGTAGGGTCCTTTCTAATGGGGGGTCTAGAAGAACTAGAAAACATTGTATGATAGTTTTGTGAAACTTGAGGCAAATAAGAAAGTGAAGGTTGCTGTAATAAAACATTACAAATACAAAAAGAAATTAATACATTCATTCTTTGTTGTGCATTCATTCTCATTGAACATTTTTTTCAAAAAAACTAAGGGTAGAGTTTGTAAATTAAAAACAAATTGTAGGGTTTGTCAAACCCTACTTTTAAAATTTTTTTTGTACAAACCCTGCATAGTAACATACAAAAGATTTTGGAAGAAAATGTAAAACTTTCAAAATAAATGAATAGAAAATGAAATTTTTGCATACAAGAAACAAAAAAACCTCAAAATTTTTTTTTTACCTTTTACAACAAGCTTGAAATGAGCTGCAAACTCTTCCTATCCAACTCTTGATGCACTAAATCCAAACATAATGCAGCCCCAATGTGATAAATGGAAGAAATCTTGAGCTTCCTCCTTGCTGGTTTTTCTTCAATGCACCCTTGTTTTTCTTCACAACTCACTTTACTCCTATTTTTGCAAGTGAATGAAATGAAGTTCACTTTTAGGGGCTAAGGATAAATAACAAAAAAAAAATTTTAAATGTTTTTTTTTGTCATTTTGTTTAACCCATCCAGCGATCGAGCTTCAGGCACGGGACTCGCCGAGTTTGGCGATTTTAGACCAAAATCGCCAACTCGGTGAGTCTGGCGAGTTTGCCTCCTAGACTCAACCAAGTCTGAGTCCGAGCTCTGCAGACTCGGGAGGCATGACTCGGACCTGGACTCGCCGAGTTTGGGCGAGTCCGAGCGATTCTCGTTTCTCTGATTAGGAGTATCTATCTTCTAGCATCTTTGATGAATGATTGGTTGACTATGTTCTTTGTAAAATAACATTGTGGAGTCTTTCTCTTGTCCCACAACCTTCATTTGGCCAAGTATATTATTAATGGACTCATACATCTCTCCAATGTTTAGGTGCATTAACGTTCCCATATATAATGAATTTGAAGACAAGGATAATGATGGAGATGATATATTTCACATCAACCCAAAAAGTTTTACCCTTCACCTCTTTCACCTTCTTCCCAACTTTGACTTAAAACCAAGCCACTAATTCCACTTTGTCATCATGACCATCAATTTCAATGTTTCTTGCAAGTCAAGCATCCTCTCCAAGTAAATGAGGCTCCCACAAGAGTTGAGCCCAGCTCATATGAAATCAACAAAATCACGCAGTCATATCTCAGAAAATGATACAGACAAGAATCAAAATAGGTATGAGCAGCAATGTGAGTTGTTCTGTATTTAAAGGCTAAAAGCATTATGGCAGTGGGAAAAGAGTAGGCATGGGAGTTTGACAATGACAATCAAGTAAAGCATGTGACAATAAAGACATAATGAAAGAAAGTGGCAATTAGGACAGAAAATACAATCCCAAGGAAGAAGCATTCATGAAGTATCAAGACTTAGGGCCATTGACAACAATAGTCCATAAAGGGCAGTCAAAAGTAATATTGATGACATCACATAGATCTAGAGCAAGGGCAAAACATATCAAAGGTCTGCAATAAGGTGGGAATATCAACAACTAAGAGCAGTTGACAGTAGTAAGGGGAGTTTCATGATTTTGATAACTCCTATGTAAGACGGGCTCTTCAAACATCAAGACAAAATGGATGCCTTTGTTAAGAGGTTAGGGCAATCATCAAAATGCAGTCATAATACCTTTCATTCATTGTTGCATGATAAATTTAAGAGTTACATCAGAGACCAAAAGGAAGGATGCCTCAAAGATCTAAACCCTGAAGATGTTGTTGTTGCATTAATCTCTAAAATCATTGTAAATACTCTGTCACTCTCATATATAACAGCCCTAAACATGAATGAAGTTATTATGAGCAGAGACAAAGGAGTTTCAGTATAATATTAGGCACTAAAATGAGTGTAACAGTCCAATCAAGTTGAGACAGTCATGCACCAGCAAAACAAGAGGTAACAAAAAAGGGTTGATGATTGCAGTGAATAGTAATGAGGATGAGATTGACCTTATGGCAGTCAGTATTTCTGCCCTAGGAATTTTCAGCTGTTGGCAAGAATAGTTTTGGAGATGGTTTTGCTGGTGCAAAAGATAGTCAAAGAACAAAGGAGCACAAATAAGGAAGAAGGGCTTGATAATAAAGACATAGGTGTCTATTTGTCTCAGATTTATTTGTCTTTGAAAATCAACTTTTTATGGAAAATATTTTTCAGAAAATCAACTTTTTATGGAAGGTACTCTCAGAAAATCAACTTTTTAAAGGAGCTATGCCCAGAAAATCGTCATTTTTTTTTCAGTTTTTAAAGGAAAGTATTTTTTTTTTCCAGAAAATTGAGATATCTTTCAGTCATATGGGGAATATTTCCAGAGAATCGACTTTTAGAATTAAGGGGAAATATGCACCAGAAAATATTTATTGCTTTTGAGAATTCGAAGAAACAGATCCAAGGAGAAGAGGCTCTCATGGCAGCACCCAGCATGCAGAAAGTAGCGCCCAGATCGCAAAGTCACGCCACAGTAGAAAGTGAAGTGTCAAGTGCCAAGGGTTTGCAAAGAAATTCGCAGTTTCGACTATCGGCATCAACAAAATCATGCCCAGCCTTGTCAAATGTGTAGCATAAGTGTTACAAACACCCTTCATTTTCTCAAAAAACCTTGCAAATCATGGTGGCTCCTCCAAACCCTCTCGACAGAGTTTTCTAGCGGCAGACCTTCCAGGTGAAGCTTCCAGCAAAGTAAAAGTATCGTGAAAAGTGAGGAGCGAAATGAAGAGGTGTTAGGGTTATTCTTTTTCCCTAAAAAAATATCCATCGATCATTACATTGGCATTTTTTCTTTGCCTTTGTTCTATTTTATTTCCCCTCTCTCTTTCTCCCCGTGAAATGCCTAAGGGGTCGAGTTTCTCTTTGCTTTCCCCTTGTTCATCTTTATTAAGTGATTTGCTAATATCGCTTAATAAGTATTTTGTAATGACTAATATTTATTAAGTGATATTAACAAATCACTTAATAACTAGGTCTTTTATGAAGTTTTTTAGGCATGGGTCAAATAGATAAAATTTAATATATACTGATTAAAGCATTTTTATAAAAAAATTATTATTTAATTAAATAATTTATTTTATTTCATTTTATAGTTTAAAATCAAAATACTACTAAATGAAGTAATAAAATGTTTGTTAAAGTGATATAAGTCACTTTATTAAATTGTTTTATCATTATTTCATTTAGTAGCAATTTTTGCCTTTAAATATAAACATGAAGCAAAGCAAATATTTAATTAAATAATAAATTTGAAAAAATCACTTTATGAGATATATATCCTATTTTTATTTTAATGGGGTCAAAGGGAGATATTTTTTGCATTAATGAAGGCTTGCAGGCCTGTCAGGGATATTTTGGAGCCATTTATGATGCATTTAAGAGCTTTTATGGTTGCAACATGGGTTGGCTTGACTTTTGGTCCAGGTTTTCCCCTTTCGGACCTGTTTCAGGTCTTTTTAAGTGGGCTTTTTGGTTCTACTCGCCCAGGAGGAGGTGGATTATTGTATTCATTATCTATTTTTTGGAAAGCATATATACTGCAGGACTTCATTTTTTCAAGGGTTCTTACCTTTTTCTTCTTGTAGACTGTGATTTTCTGAGTTCTCTCTGCAGAAAGGAAGGAGTTTGTAACTCATTTTCAGAGAGCTTGACAACATTGTAACACCTTTTTGACAGTAATACTATATTTTGCCTCCTTAGCTTTTCTTGTTTTTGTGTGCTTAGTGTTAATGTAGTTTCAAGTGATGTCTTTTATCCTTGTGATTGTATTGCTATGAGCACCTTTATGCAGGAGTTTTTCTAATCAGTTGCAGGTTATAGGTTGTGCTAGTTGTAAGAGTAACCTTAGGTTGTGAGAAATCATCTTTTCTCCTACTGAGATTATTATTTTTAGAGCCTTCTTATGAAGTGTTGATGCAGAGGTTATGATTTTTCTGAGTTGTGCAAGGTTTTCTTTTTTATTATCTGGTTATTTCGTGTGTTAATCAGTTTGTCCAGGTTTTCAGGTATTCATTTTTGGTGTATCACCTTAGAGTTAGATTTTAGTTTCACATGTCCTCCTCCTCACTCTTTTCTCTGAAAAAATTGTTAGTTTAGGTGAAGATTTTGAAAAGAACCAGCTTGCTCTGGAGGTCCACTTCAATTTTAGGTTACCCACAACCTTGAAGTGTTCCCATGTTTCAATAGGCAGCTAAAGTTCACAACTTTAGTAGGGGTGCAGGCTTCATTGATAACACTAATCATTGGATCTCGTTGTTTATATTTTGTCAATAAAACTATTTGAGATTTAGTCAAGTAACAAACCCTCTATTTCACAATTTAGGGTATTTGACTATGAAGCTTTTGTTTATGTGCCTAGAGAAAAGAAATCTAAGTTGGATCCTGAGGCTTAGAAATGTAGTTCCATGGTCATAGAAAGAATGCAGAGAGTTATAAGCTTTGAAATCCTTTAACCTTTAAAATAATTTATTATAAGGCTTTGGTTGTCATGGAACTTAAAGTGATTTTTTTATCCAATATAGCCAAAGGAAAATGAAAGGAAGAAAATGATCCATTTTGATACTAAGGTCAAGAAATAGGAAGATGCACATATTGAAAAATAGAATGATAGATTAGAGGATGGAGAGGAAGAAGAGGATTCACGTAATATTTTAGAGCATGTATAGGAGAAAGAAGAGCCTTGTACTCAATGAGATAACAAAACCCAACTAAAAAGTATAGCGCACCAAATTTTCAATTTGTATTTGCTTTGTCATGTATTGATGATTAATTAAAATATTTTATGTAGATTATCTCTTCAAAGAAGCATTGTTTTTGAATGGAGGTAATGCAAAAGGAGATGACGACCTTGAATAGATGTGACCATAGTTGTGAAACTTGTCGGGTACTTGCGAAAATCATGAGTACTCACAAGCTAGCTAACTAGGTGAGTTACTTGCCTTATTACTTGTCGACAAGTTTTTAAAAAATTGCAATGATTTTTCCATGAAAATCACACGAATAGCAAGAAAATTTTGTGATCTTTTTGTTAAAACTCCATCGAAATTGATATAAAGATTTTTTTTTGGCCTATAGTTTAAAAAGATCAATATTTTCACTTCATTTCTACCTCCATCCACCATGTGAGTGGCAATTTAGGGCATGCGAGAGTTGTGTGGTTTGGGATGTGATTTGAAACGTGAATCACAAATTTTCATTTTAATTTTTAAATTTATTGCACACCATTGATCAATTTTTCTATTTGAAATTATAAACTTTATAAAAGTTGCAAGTTCAAACAAATTGTAGGTTGTGAATTTTTTTCATGGTTTAATATCATTTGATTCCTTTCTGTGTTGGAGTTTGAACATTTGGAATTTTCATAACTATAATTCAATCCTAATAGTTGTTCAAACTTGCAATATGAAATTATGAAGAAATGTCAATTAAATGACCTATAAGATTGAATTTTCAAGATGATAACTGTGAAAATTTAAGCTTGCAGGTCATTTAAACTTGCAATATGATAAAAAATTCCTTTAAACAACCCGCATTCTTGACTTTGCACATTTATAATTTATGTGGTGGAAATAGGGATACTAATACCTTATTCATTCACCATTTCCATTCATTCATTAGGGGAACAACCAACAAGGTTCAACTTCAGTCCAAAAGGACAGCTGAACACTTTGATTAATTGTAATTTTCCCATTTTGAAATAGTATTTAATAATAAATAATAATAATAATAAAATTAAAATATAAAAGAAGAAAAATTTATTGATCAAAAAATATGTGCAAGGTGGTGAAATGGGGTTCACTAGTTTTTGCATGCAAACTAAGAATTTTAGGCCTATTACACTCTTACATTGGAAGGAAGATGACCCACTTGGCTCAAGATCCTTGGGCACAAGGTGAATTCAATGATCCTTTGGTGTGAGTTGAAAGTGACTATGCAAATTGTGGGAAGAGTGGGGAGATGACCTTTTCTATGTGTACCGTGTTGATGTGTTTTTCTTGCACATGCGAACACAGAATAAAATACCCAAAAGTATCTTATCCTCTCTTGAGCAAAGCTTCTCAGATGTTGAAGATTATCTTAAGGATCACTTGAGACAACTCCAAGGTTTTGGTATGTGAGGTCATGATGTGCGGATAAGCACAATTGGTTGATGTGATTGCTGGTATCACAAAGGGACTTACGTTGAATTGTCGAATGCTTGAATTGCTGGAACTCGATCATTTGATGTTGCAATCTTGTGATACTTTTTATCCTAAACTAGCTTGAATTGAAAAAAAGAGAAAAAGATGAAGGGTTGAGAGAGTCTATTGTGATCCTAAGAATGCAATAATATGGGTGAATGATTAGATGGAATCCTACTGGGCGAGGTATCACCATCAAATTGAACAATTTGACACAAGCTCAGTGCAATCTTCTAAGGACATTTCAAAGATGTTCAAATCATTACCATTGAACATTGATCACCATTCAAGTTAATGCATAAACAATGGATGCATAACAATTTGAAGTTAAGCTCATATCATTCCAGTTGACGATGCAAGGCACACTTACAATCAACAAGAGGCTAGTGGTATGGACTAAACGGATTCCACACAAATGCATTCAACAAATTCCTCCATTCAATCTAATTAACATGAAAGCAAATTGAGAAGTAGAAGCATGAGGCTTGTTGAAATAACAAATTTCACCACAACTTCAATGAAAAGAGTATCTCATTTACAAGTCATAACAACAATTCTTCCTTCTCCTAATCTATTCTAACTTCTATTCTATTCTTATCCTTCTACTCACTATTCACTAACTATTAACCTTTACAAATTAGAGATTTGAGCCTTTTATAGTGCTCTCAATACAATTCAGTGGCTCAGATCAATTTGAGATCAATGGCTGAGATTTTACAATAAAAAACCTAATTAGGGTTTGTTACAACAAACTCAATTTGGGCAATGAAATAATTACAACATTTTGGTATGGCTAATAGAAACAAGGGTAGGTGCCTCGAAGTTTGTGCCATCATGGATGAGTCAGGTACATTGAATCAAGATGTGCTGATGTGGAACTCCTTTGATTGGTAGAGATAGGGACTGGGATGATGACTAGGAATCCACCTTTTAACTTGTACTTGTAGGCTTGATAGATCATCTTGAAGGAATATTTCTTGATACTCAACATTATCCAGCTTCAGCGATAATGATGATGATCTTCTAACTTTGATTAACTCTTCTGAAACTATCCTCTTGAGGGCTTCAATCATGGAGGTGCAAGGTATAGATCTTGGCTTCCTCTTAGTTTTGAAGTGTTGATGTTGCCTTGGAATGAATCCTTGATGGCACAATTGCTTCTCTGCTTTGGAATTCCTTCTCTGTGACTCCTTTTTATGTTGGTGTTGTGGATCATGTCTTTGTGTAAGTGAATGTTTCTCGTGTAATCACCTTCTTGTGCTTGTCTATGAAGTTCCCTTGAGGATATCTTCCTTGTATCTTAATCTTGATGTTGAAATTTGATCCTTGAGAGACTTTTTTCAATCCTCCTCCAAAGTGATCCCCTTGATTTCTTTCTTTATCTCCCGCAAAACAAACTAATGAGCATCAAACACACGGGATATACCTTCTATATAACCTCCTAGTTTGATGTAATTATGTGATTTCATGTGGTTTCCAGGTTTGATAGGTGTATCCAGGGGAGATCACTCCTTTTGATGACTGAATTTGATATCTTTATGATGAAATTCGCTCAACATGCTTCCTTGCTGAGTTGATCTGGCATCCTCTTCATGAACTTTTTTGTCAAAGTTGATTTAAATCGTTGCCTTGCTTGTGAAATTCATTGTCTGCTGATAAGATTCTCTATAGGAGAGAAATATTTTGAATTGGTGATTGAATGAATGATCTTCATCTTCATCTTATAGGTGCTCAAAGGAAAGATTGTGTCTCTCCTTATGTAGGCTGACCTGGCTTTAATAAAATTAAGTTTATTTTCCCTTGCTGCCACTTGCCCTTTTTCTTATTCAAATTTAAATTTTGTTTTGGGTGCTAAAATAATGTTTGCTGAATCTTTAGAGTGAATTGAAATATCAAGGAAATTCGCTCCCCTCCTTGAGTTCATGAAGTTTGCTTCTATCAGCCATCACATGAAGTTTGCTCCTATCAGCCTCCACATGAAGTTCACTCAAAATCTCATTCACACGAAGTGCGGTCTAGTTGACATGTTCATGAAATTCGCTCTCAAACCAAGGCACATGAAGTTCGGTCCACATCCTTTGTACATGAAGTTCGTTCTCATGCTTTGATTTGTGAAGTTTTCTATTGCATCTTAAATCTTGAAGTTCGCTCATCTCCTTCAAAACATGAAGTTCGCTCTGCTATGGTCAAACATGAAGTTCGCTCTGCTATGGTCAAACATGAAGTTCGCTCCTGTATGCTCAAACATGAAGTTCATTCATCTCCTTCAAATCATGAAGTTTTCACATCTCCTTAAAATCATGAAGTTCACTCATCTCCTTCAAAACATGAAGTTCGCTCTTCTATAGTCAAACATGAAGTTCGCTCCTATATGCTCAAGCATGAAGTTCGCTCCCCTATGCTCAAACATGAAGTTTACTCCCTGTTGATGTGTCTTTTGTACACGACCAAACACAAAATAAAATACCCAGAAGTATCTTATCCTCTCTTGAATAAAGCTCCCGAATGGTGAAGATATCGCAGAAGGATCAATCGAAGAAACTTCAAGGTTCTGTTATGTAGGATCTCTACTCGTGGATAAGCTCTTTGCGGTACAATGTGATTTTTCTGGAATCACAAGGGGACTTACACTCGATGACCTGAACGTCTGATTTGCTGGAATCACAAGTGCTATTTACTAATTGGAAGATAAAGAAATGGCAAAAGATGCAGGGTTCAGGAAGTCTACTCTACTACCTAGAATGCGAGAAGATGGATGAACGACTAGGTGGAGTCCTATTGGGCTAGGTCTCACCATCAGGCTTGAACAATCCGACACCAACTTAGTGCGATCTTCTAAGGGATGCTTCCAATACGTTCAAATCGTACACCATCAGACACTGATCACCATTCAAGATAATGCATGAACAATAGACATGTAACGACTTAAGATTAAGCTCATTTTATGCTAGTTGACCACGCAGGGCGCACTTACAATCAGTAAGAGGCTAGTGGTATGGACCAAATGGATTCCACACAAGTACATTCAACAACTTCTTTCATTCAATTTAATTATCTGTCATCTAAAATGAAGATTCAACAAGAGACCATGCATATTACAACGAAACAACACACTTCACCATAACTTCAATGAAAATGGAGTTTGTTTACCATAATTTCTTGCGTTGTCCTCTTAATTTACTCTAATTGCTATTCTATCAGCTGACTATTCACTATTAGCTAACTATTCACCCACTATCAACTATTGACTAACTATTAACCCCTAGCTATTAGCTTGCTATTCTCTATTAACCTCTACAAAATGAAGAGCTTGAGCCTTTTATAATACTCTCAATACAATTCAATGGCTCAGATCAATTTGAGATCAATGGCCGAGATTTTACAATGAAAACCCTAATTAGGGTTTGTTACAACAAACTCAATTCTAGCCAATGAAATAATTGCATTATTTGGACACATGTCTTCTCTGGAATATTCAACCAATGGATAACCGGGGTAGGTACATTGAAGTTTGTGTCATCCCCAATGAGTCAGGTACATTGAATCTGGACATGCTGAGGTGGACCAATCCAACTGGAGGAATGATGACTGGGACACCACCCTGTCTGACACTTGTAACTTGGTTGATGTTTCAATTTGATGATGCTGAGAAGATAACTTTAATTAACTCTTCTGAAACTATTGGGTTCTTCAACGGACCCTTGCTTTAACCTCCTTTGTCTTTGATGTGTAGGATGGATGGTGTACCTTTCCTTGAAATGCTGGACTGGAAGAGGTCGTCCTTGATGATGTTGGACTGGAGAAGGTCGTCCTTGATGATGCTGGACTAGAGAAGGTCGTCCTTGATGATGCTGGACTGGAGGAGGTCATCCTTGATCTGGCCTGGTCTTCTTTCATTTGCAAGACAAACCAAAAGATGATTAAGGACACATAATATATTTATTCTAACATAGCATTTTCTACCTTAAATCATCAACAAGAAGACATCAAAATGAAGTTTGCTCAAGATTCTTTCCAGGGATAGGCTCCATAAGAATTTCGCCCTGGACCCTTTGGAAGGGTTAGGAGCGAATTTTGCATTCCTGGCTCATTTAGACCTCACTTTGCGACTACGCTTGCTTAGATGCATGCCTAAGGATCCCTATGTTCTCAAGCAATACCAAGTTTGATGTAAATTTGGGGCAAAAGAGAGGTTTTAAGGATTTCGCTTTGGACCCTTTGGAAGGGTTAGGAGCGAAATTTACATTTTAGGACAAAATCTATCATGCCTCTACTCCAAAATGCCTTCCAAGGCAAGCATACACTATCCTTCTCTCCACTAAGGCCTGGGAATCCATCTCTTGATCTTCATCATGAGCAATTTAGGTGAAATCTAGAATTTCGCTCTGGACCCTTTGGAAGGGTCAGGAGCGAAATTTAAGTTTTATGGTCTCAATTCCTCATCTCCTTCACTTCAATTCATCTTGCAGGGAAAAGTAACATCATTTCAACCTCAACCACGCCTTAGGACTCAAAGTCTTGACTTGACACAAGGAGGAAATAGGTAGATTGAAGAATTTGGCTCTGGACCCTTTGGAAGGGTCAGGAGCGAAATTCTAATTTTAGCTCAAAATTTGCATTTTTAATGATCAAAAATCTTTCCAAGGCATTTCAAATAGCTTCTCTCACCCTAGTCTAGGCCTGACTTCACTCAGAATTTGGAGAAAAGGATGGTTTTAGTGTTTTTCGCTCTGGACCCTTTGGAAGGGTCAGGAGCGAATTTCTCTCTATGCTTGTTTTCCCTCACTCAACTCCATTTCTCTCACTTTCTATACTTGGAATCTCATCCTTGGATCCCTCTCCCATGCTTGCAACATTTTGTTTGACCTCAAAATGACTAGAAAAGAGAATTTCGCTAGAAATCATGGGCAGGGACAGGACCTATAATGAATTTCGCCCTGGACCCTTTGGAAGGGCCAGGAGCGAATTTCTTCCTCTAGCCCAAAATCATCATTATTGGAGACAACAATCCATTCAAGGGAAATCTCAAGGGCTTCTACCATCTTTGTCTAGGCCTGGCTTGGCACAAATATGAAAGGAATAGATGGATTTTAGAATTTCGCTTTGGACCCTTTGGAAGGGTCAGGAGCGAAATTCTTGTTTTAGGCTTATTCCTCCATCTTTCAACCTCAACCAACTTCAAAAGGGAAAGAACATCAATCCTCACACTCATGCAAGCTATAAAAACCCAAGTTTGACTTAATTTTGCTAGGAAAATAAGTGATTTTAGGAATTTCGCTCTGGACCCTTTGGAAGGGTCAGGAGCAAAATTCACTATTTGGCTCAATTCCTTCAAATTTGATAATCATTGATAAGTCAAAGTCATTCCTAAGGACTCCTCCTTCTTGAATTCACCTTAGTCTGCACTAGGCTTGGCACAAAATTGGGAAAAAAGGTGGTTTTGAGAAAAAGGGTCAGGAGCGAATTTTTCATTCCTGACTTGATCCTTCATATTTTCAACTCCAGTCCTCTCTAGAAGGTAACTAAACATCATTCTTCACCCAAGGGACAAGGTTTGTGGTCTAAGCAAGGTCAAAAAATAGGTTTGTAAGGAATTTCGCTCTGGACCCTTTGGAAGGGTCAGGAGCGAAATTCACCAGAGCGAAATTCACCTTCTTGGCTAAAATCCTTCACTTTTCAAAGCTTTCAAACATTTCCAAAGGAAAAATATGTCCATTCTTCCTTTCAAGATGCCTTGCAAATCAAAATTTGGTCAAACTAGGGAGGAAATGAGTCCTAGGTAGATTTTCGCTCTGGACCCTTTGGAAGGGTCAGGAGTGAAAATCATGATTTGGGCTAGATTGTCTGTTTTTCAAACTTCAATCTTGTTTGGGAGGCAAACATAGACCATTCTCCTTGCATCTCCATCTTGGTCCTGACTTTGGCTCTTGGTCCTGACTTTAGCTAAAGGGAAAATGAGTGTTTTCAAGAATTTCGCTCTAGACCCTTTGGAAGGATTAGGAGCGAAAATCTTGTTTTAGGCTAAAATCCTCCATTTCCTCCACCTCTAGTCATTTCCTTAGGAAAAAATATGTCTAACACTTCCACACATGCCTTAGAAACTAGGAAATTAGTCTTGACAAGTGAGAATTTGAGGTTTATAAGGATTTTCGCTCTGGACCCTTTGGAAGGGTCAGGAGCGAAAATCTTGATTTAGGCTAATTTCCATCATTTTGTTGCCTTAAACCTTCTCTCCAAGGCAAACATGTATCCAAGTCTCCTCAAATATGCCTCAAAAATCCAAAACTTGGCCATATGAAAGAGCAAAATAGAGGAAAAGGTTAATTTAGCTCTGGACCCTTTGGAAGGGTCAGGAGCAAAATTCATGTTTTGGTCAACATCCTCCATTCTTCCACATTCTATCACCTCAAAAGGTAAAGACACATCATTCTCCTTCCAACTACGCCCAAGGAACTAGGTTGGTAGTCTAAGCAAGGATGCAAATGAGGCTTATGAAGAATTTTGCTCTAGACCCTTTGGAAGGGTCAGGAGCGAAATTCCTATTTTGGCCAAAATCCTTAACTTCATCTCTTTTAGTCACTCCCTAAGGGAAGAACATATCCGTCTACCCCCACTATGATCAAGGAACAAGACTTTCAGTGCAAACAAGGAAGAAAAAGGGGTCTTCTAAGAATTTCGCTCTAGACCCTCTGAAGGGTTAGGAGCGAAATTCCTCTTTGAGCTCAAGTCGTGGCTTCATTTTCACATTTCTTCATTCAAACAAGTGCCTTTTCCTTCATTCAAACCTAGGAAAGGGTTAGCTTATAGTTTGGGTCAAGGTGGAGTGTCTTGTGGAGAATTTCGCTCTGGACTCTTTGGAAGGGTCAGGAGCAAAATTCGCTTTGGACCCTTTGGAAGGGTCAAGAGCGAAATTTGAGATTTTGGTCTCTTCGTCAGGATCATTTTATGGAATATAACATTTAAGTATTCCTTATATCTTTCTTCTTTCTTATACTTTAAGTTATATTCCATATATACTGTCAGGATGTTTGAGAGTGGTTTTGGACCTCCAGGAGTTATATTGCAAAATCTAGTTTTTGGAGGATTCTTCAGTTTTCTAGACTTAGTCAAATTTCAGGATGAGGAAGACATTCCATACTTAGCCAAATTTGAGGGCTTTTGAAGATCAGGATGACATTCCAGACTTCATCACTCACCAACTTGACCTAGCTCGGACCTTCAAGGATGATACTCACTCACCAAGCAAGACACAAATAGCAACAAGGGCAAAACCAGGCCCTAAGGAAAACTCTCAAAGAAACCCTAATTCTGAGGCCCCGTGGACTCACCCTGGCTAAAATAGAGCCTTCTCTCTTAATAATCCTTCTGGCAACACTCAGCATGCAAAGGCTAACAGACAAAACCCTAAAAGACCTAGAAAAACAAACCCTAGAAAGCAAAAAAGGTAGGGGTCCCCATTTGCAATGGGGCGATGTGTGAATACGTCACAACACTCCCCTACCTCAATTCCTGAAGTTCACTCCTGGGGGCTTGGAGATGAAGTGGATTGAAATTGAATACTATGTGTTTGCTCACTCTCCTTGTTTCACTTTGTCCATTCAAACTTGCAAGATAAGGCTCTTGGAACAACTTCACCCTCAATCAAGGGTATTCGAATTGAATTTCGCTCCTCATGAGAAGCACTTGAAGCTTTCGCCTTTAATTTTGAGTACTAACAATCTTACACACTCCTCGGTTAAACTCATGATTGACTTACATGAAATCCAGACTTTATGAACTTACTCATGTGATCTGGATGTTATGAAGGCTAACAAACTCACTCATTTCACACCTCACACAAGGCTATCCACCTGACTTTTGGCTTCTGGGCCACCTATACCCCTCATTGCAAAGGCTAATAGCTAAGGAATCTAACACTAACCTAGAAAGCGGAAAAAAATGGGGGTCCCCATTTGCGATGGGGCGATGTGTGAATACCTCACAACATACCGGATTGCCACAAACTGAGAACCCAATTCCGGAAAAGGAGAGAATATGGCAAAGTGTAACGGATTTGCAGTCCAAATTTGAGGGAAAAGTGCAGGGAGTCAGTCGCCCAACACAACCCGCTCCCAAGACTCACTCACCTAGCTCATCCCGCTTTGGTAAGTTTCGGCTCCAATGAATTGCAGATTGTAGATCTTCGCTTGACTTGCACACAAAAAAGAGTAGAAATTGTTGGGGAAAAAGGGGTTGCCTAAGTCAAACCCCAGTTTTGGAATTAACCTTGAAATATAATTGAAATGAACTTGAAAGGAAAGCGTTGCGTTAGGCAGTAGAGGCTAGATCTGAAAATGGAAGTGTCTTACACCTTGATGATGCAATGCCTGTTTGAAGATGATCATGAATGTTGATGCAATAGTATGAGTTTGCACAAAATACTCAAAAGGAAATCATAAAAGACATGCTTGCATGAAGGTTGTTGAAGGTTGCCACAATGGATGCTTGAATACTTGAATGCTTGAATGATGAATTCTTAAAGACTTGAATGCTCACTTGAAATCATGATCTCTCTATGAATTGATTATTTACCTCCAAAATGAGGGAGGATACCTTGCTTATATACCTCACCCAAGCATTTCGGGGTGCAAATCAAAGAGCAGACCGACACAGGAAAAAATTTCCCACTAAATCCACTTGACCGTTGTGTGGACCAAATTTGGGATTAGATTAGGGGGAGCAGGGTGCCCAAGGCGGCCTTCTCCCAAGTGCAGAGTGCTCTAGGAACCTTGCTCCAGGTCCAAGATGGTCCTAAATTGGGACTTGAGGTCCTAAGTGGGAAGGAGTTGTTAGAATGATATGCTAAAGTGGACTGTAATGAGCAAAATTGGATGCGGGAGGTCATACATGCTAAAATAGAGCCTAGTTGAGCAAGAAATTATATAGGGATGCAATTTACAATGCTACATTTATTCCCCACTTTAGTGGGAGTATGAGCCTACATACATACTCATGGTAAAGTAGATGAAAGAGAGAAAGAAGCGGCATTGCGCAGGCCTACAAAGAGATAAGAAATCACTAAGTTCAAGGTAACAAGCCCTCAAGCTAAGGATCTCAACTTGTACAACCATCTGTAAGGACACACATAAAAAACAAGACAACCAAAACAAAAGACACACAAAAGAAGGGTTAGTACTTGAAATAAAAGCTCCAAGTCAATTAGTTGAAGAGACCTCGACAATCAAAAATGTCTTAACCACTGATATTACCCTCAGAATGCTATTGCAAGAGCGCAAATGATCATTTGGAAAGGGCAAGAACATGCATCAAAGATAAGACAAGACTCCATGGTCCAAAAACAACTAGCAAGGGTATGTTGTGGGATCATACAAGAGAGAGAAAGAGAAAGAGCTTGGATTCATGGGCTAGCAAGCTACGTTATGCTAGGTGATCCATGAGAGAGTAGGAAATAGTCTAGCAAGTTGTGTTATGGTAGTCAACTCATCTCGAAAAAATATGTATCGGTTCAAAGGAAAGGTCAAATAGCCATCCTATCTTGAAAATGTCATCTAGTTTCAAGAGTTAAGCATCTTGTCTAAGACTTTTGGTATGGTTTCGAGCATGCAACAACCTGTATAAGACATGGAATTTGAAAAACATGTTTGGTTTCAGGAATGCAACATCTCATCTAAGACTTTTGGTCTGGTTTCGAGCATGTACACCCCATCTAAGATGTGCAATAAGGA
Source organism: Cryptomeria japonica (assembly GCF_030272615.1). Classification (NCBI taxonomy): domain Eukaryota; kingdom Viridiplantae; phylum Streptophyta; class Pinopsida; order Cupressales; family Cupressaceae; genus Cryptomeria; species Cryptomeria japonica. Next base: position 594,847,004 of record NC_081412.1, on the reverse strand, counting down.
CAACTAAGCAAGGTAATACGCAAGGAAATCCACAATCTAATACAGAAGGAGGCTGCATATATGTACCCCTCCTTAAGATGTGTAATGTCCCTACTAAATTCTGGTATGAAATCTTAATATTTCGCTTAGGCAAATTTTGTCAAACACTTGGCATTATACTATTCCAAGACACCTTAGATGTGTTTTTGACTCTATAAACTCTTGTTCAAATGTATTTATGACTTGATAACAATCTATGATGATAGTACAATCATATGCATTGAAGATTGGACTTACTAACATCAAATATTATGCAGAAATAAGAAGGTACAGCAGACTGTCATTAAATCAAACAGTTTGCAAACATCAATTATGAGTGACAATTGGAATCAAGGCTTCTTGACCATCTAATACATTCACCATATCAACAAATTAGACATGGACTCTTTCAGTTTAGTCTGAGGACATATGACTGTCATTATATATTACAACCAACTTAAAATGCAACGAGGACTTGATAATTAAGAACCTGGTAGTCTGTGGTGATGAAGCATGCAATCTCCAACCAACAAGTATCCTCCAAGTGCCCAATCAAGTCATCTACAAGGTTGCCATTACTGCTGTAAGAATGTAAATCTGAGGACACAATGACAGGTTGCCTTCAAACATTCCAATCGTGCCTCCTGATAATCTGATCTTCTTCTAGAGGATAGCACCCAGCTTCCTAGACCACCTTGGCACAAATTTGATCATTGAATGATGAAATCGAAGGTGCAAGAAAGGGACGGACCTGCAGAAGTTCGGCCTCACCAAGGAAATAATGTAGACACCAAATTCTCCAATAAAAGATTACAAAATAATCGCCTTATCCTCAAATATATTTGGGCACCATTAGTAATAAAAATCAATGCATGAATGATAGGATATGAGCCAAAACGTGGTCACTAGGGTCTGAGACAGCAATGGGAATTTAACTTCATACCTTCGATTTGCCTCTTCTAATCATGAATGCATATCGCCCTTATGCTTGAATAAAATTGCTACCTTCTAATCACGTATAGAATGCTTCTGCCATCAACTATGAACCAAACTGTTAAGTTCTGAAAACCTGAAGCTCAATGAGGTCTGATGTAAATACTCCTTATACTCAGTATGAAAAGATGGATGCTTCCCACTCTCTTCGCAACCCTTCAGAGGATCTTTCACCCCCTTAGTTATGCTGACCAATAGGGAGGCATCGTTCCCTACGATCTTTCTGCGGACAACCTGTGGCTCCACAACTCTAACAAGAGATAATATGAACAACTGATGCCCAACATGTCCTTCCTCTCTTCTATTTATCCATTACATAATACGTCTCCATCACCTTCTAGAAGATAAGGTTAGGTACACTTTATATTATTTAATTAAACATGTTATTTTAATGTACCTTTAATTTAATAATTAAATAAAAATTAACACGTATCCTAATACGTGTTATCTCCTTATAACATCAAAATAAAGAGATGTGAAGTCACCAATCACCGCCAAGTCGACCCCCTAAACAACTCCTTGGCCTACGAGGGTCAAATATAGGCCGACCTCGACATACTGCACGTGCTAAGGAGAAGGGGACATTACAGTCCGCCCTCCCTGAAATTGCTTGTCCTCAAGCAATCTCAATGCAGGATGCTACAAGATCTCCTCACCCTCCCAAGTAGCATCCTCAACTAGCAAGTCCTTCCATTTAATCAAATACTCCCTTATAGCTCTCTTCCTCAACTGCTTCTCCCTAACATCCAAGATAGCTTCAGGTAATAAAATTAGTTTACCTTCATCATCCAAGGGTGGCAAGGTCGTGGAAGGAGTCACATGATTCCCTAACGCCTTCTTGAGGTTTGGAACATGGAAGACATTATGTACTCTACTATCTATTGGTAGCTCAAGCTCATAAGCCACCTCTCCCACACGCTTGATAATCCTTTAGGGTCCATAGTATCGTGGCTTAAGTTTCTCGGCACCGCTCCTCTTGAGAGTAGACTATCTATACGGCTGTAGCATCAAATATACCATATCTACCCACTTCAAATGTTCTCTCTACTCTCTTGTGATCTGTGTGTTTCTTTTGCTGGTTCTGTGCCTTCTGAAGATTCTCTTGAAGAACTCTCATGATATCCTGATTCTCCTGTAGCATATCTCCCGCGCTAGGCATCCTACTATCATTGAACAACAGATCCATAAAACTTGGTGCCTCATACCCATACAATGCCGTAAATGGTGTCATCTGAATAGAAAGGTGGTAAGTGGTATTATAACAATACTCACAAAGGTATATCCACTTGACCCAACCCTTCTGCTGCCCCGCAATGTAATTCCTGAGATATCCCTCCACCCATTTATTCACTATTTATGTCTGTCCATCTGTTTGTGGGTGGTAGCTGGTGCTCAGAGTGAGCTCAGTCCCACACAGTCTGAAAAGATCTTTCCAGAAATGGCTCATAAACCTGCTATCTCTGTCGCTCACTATATTTCGAGGTAAACCATGCAATCTGAATATCTCTCTGAAGAACAACTCTGCTACCTGTGTAGTTGAATGTGTAGTGGTGATTGGAAAGAAGTGGGCATATTTAGTCAAATGGTCAACCACTACATAGATACAATCCTTACCCTGCACCTTGGGTAAACCCGTAATGAAGTCCATGGAAATGCATTCCCACTTCCTATTAGGAATCGGAAATGGCTGAAGTAAACCTGCAGGGTATGTGTGATCCTGCTTATTCGGCTGACACATAGGACACTCTCTAACATAACGAAGAACATCTAATTTCAAACCTTTCCATGTGAATCTTTCCCGCACCTGTTTATATGTCTTGTAGTAACTGGGGTGACTTGCCATGGGTGTATCATGAAAGTTTCTCATCACTATGTTCTTTATAGTCGATCTTGGGGTCAAAAAGATCCTTCCCTTGTAAATGATTTACTATGTTCTTTATAGTCGATCTTGGGGTCAAAAAGATCCTTCCCTTGTAAATGATTAAATCATTCACAATGGTATACCTATCATCATAAGTTGACCCTGTTACCTATTTTTCGCTCCTGGCTGAAAAATAGGTTGAGAATGCTAGCATGAACAAAAGAAAGCTAGTGTATACTTATTCTCTATTTTGTGTTTTAAGGATGATGTTTCTAAGTACTTTTATTCTATAACAACAAAGGAAAAACATCTCATTGCAAAAGAAAAGTATTTTTATTCATTTTCAAAATGCGTCCCACACAGGAGCCGTGGGACTAGCTACGTATATCCAATGCAGAAGAGAAATATACACATGTATGCAAGTACAAGGAAAAATAAGGCATGTCAGAAGTGGAACCAGTCATTGCCTGAATGACTGGAACAGTTGAGAGACGCTCATCGTAGCCTTTGTCTTGCTGCTCCCCCCGGTCCGTTGATGTTTTCCTTCTGATCTGCAAAAAAGGTTGAAACAAACAATGTGTTAGAACATTTTGTTCTAAGCAATAGCTGGCTGCATTTCTGACATATGTACTAATGCACGCATATGTATATATGATCCCTACGTACATCGAATGCATATAGCTCGCAAGTACAAAGGAATCTCCAAAAAGGCAAAATCAGATCAAAGGAAAGCCACCATAAATATGCATTTTTGCTAACAGGTTTGTTTCATGTGCAGGAAAAGAAAAAAGGACAGTTTGCTGGTCATAAAATTCACTAAGATGAGTGGAGACGAACGCGGCTCCCACAAGGGTCGAGCCCAGCTCATGTGAGGAAAATCAAGGTTTAATGCAATCAAATCATGTCAGGGCTGGTGATAAAGGGGAGAAGACATTCAAATTCTAGTCATTATTCCATTTGGGATTAACAGTCTTTATCCTGATTATGGGGGTGGAGTTACTGTCAAAAAATATTTCAGATTGTGGTACTAGTTGCAAAACAATGGCAGCCATTGTTTAAAGATAAAGTCAGATTTATAGGTGATCAGTCACCTGGGCCACACCAGAATGAGGATGAAGCCCTGCTCACGAGTTCACTTCAGCCTTATGTGAGTGTGGACAATCAAGAATCAAACCAATTATCAGATTCCAGCTACATGTGAGGTATGATAGTCTACAGTGAGATTGATTTTCCTTGTTTCATACACATGATTACACTAAGAAATACTTGTTAAGATCAGATGACCAATATTGTCTAAGAGAGCTGATTTTAGAAACTAGGAGATTGCCTAATAGGAAGGTCCTACAATTTGATAATGAAATTGGTTTGTCATGGGTACTTCACCATTGTGGGGTTGGTTGGAGGCAAATAAAATAACAGCTAAGGAGATGCAGATATGTATCGATTTTATGACAGCTAAGGCAGCTAAGAAAACGTGTCTTACAGCTAGACACCTCATAGACCAGCACTTATGGAGATACAACCTACTCTGGAAAAAGATGCAATTAAGTACAACGAAGACACTTTGAAGAAGCATGCACATGATTCTAATTTTCTGAAAGTGACCAGTAGTCCTTTGCCATCACATGAGCCTTGCATTGAGGACCACTCAAGAATGGATTGATAAGTATGAAGTTAAAGATGAAAATTCAGACTTCTTACAGTCTGATTTTGCATCAGCAGTTGTAAAAGAGCTTGAGAAGATACACCAAAGACAAGACAGTATTCAAGGACAATCACTTGGGCAAAATCAGGGCCATATGATGAGACAACTCAACAAGTGTCAGTCTTTTGCAAAAGAAGATGGTAGTAAATGAAAGATCAGTCAGAGCATGCCAAGAAAAAACATCATAATGATATTTAGTTTAGAGACTACAGGTTTGGTTTGTGAATGGATTACAGCAAGGGTTGTCAGTTGAAGACAAATATGCAGAGTCATAGATGGAGGGACAGTCATAAACAGATTGTCAAGGAACACGTTTGGCATTGTGTGAATTTTCCCAAGAGATAAAGGAACTTCAAAACATATTTCAAGGGGATATATGGCAAGTGTGAAGAGCTTTTGTAATGCAAATCATGACTGTCAACTATTGAAAATGGTGTAAGCAAAGAGCAGATCCAAGGAGGTTAGACACTGTGAGAGCCCTTACCAGCCACAAAGCAAACTATTTCCTTCAGTCAGAACTATCAACACTACAAAGTTTCCAAATGTTCTTAAGGGTGGTTGAAGTTTTAAAGAGGCTGTAATGGTTGTTCAAGGGGCAGTCCTATGCAAGAAGAAGAGACAGTTCCATTGCAACAAATAGAGAGTGAAACCAGTTTTCCTTCTGATACTGACATTTTAAAAACCTCTAGATGGAAAGATTATGCAGATGAACAAGGTCAACATGAACTGTTCTGGTTCTCTTGTGATATTAAGTCTGATAATACATTGAAATCTGAGCTGACAAATGCAAATTTAATCCTTGGAAAAGGTTCACATGGTGGAATTCAGTGGGAAGCAGATAACAGAAGTACTTCACAAGATGTAGAACAAAGACAAAGAACATCTGAAGAAGCTCAAGGTACCGGGTGGAGTGTGGATCAGCAAGCAGATGTTTCAGAAACAAGCTGGACAACTCCTGAGACAAGGTTAAAAGAGATACAAGCAGAACAAGATGAATGCAAACTCTCTTCCTCATTTAGAAGCCACAAATTTAAGCCAACAGGTGCAAACCTAGTCCCAATTGGGACAAGATCACACAAAAGAGCTCAATCAAAATCATATGAGAATAGTCCTGTACGGCAGTATTTGCAGGATCAAGCACCATCCACAGAGATGCAACAAAAAGACTGGGAATTAAACTGTAATGAAGAAGAACATAGTTGCAAATCTTTCATGGCTGGAGAACCTGATGGAAAATGCCATTATTCAGAGAGCAATGCTCAAAATGCATTGCTTTTGGGAGAAGATTTCAATGTTAGTGTAGATCTTCGCACACCAAGAAGATTTGGCGAAGACATACTCATGAATAGTAGTAGCAATCTGGAGACAAAGAAAAATGATGTAATGACTGAGAAAATAGCTGAAAGATCCAGCTTGGAATCATCTGGTTGGGGATTAGAAAATCAGAGTGACCCTCCTACAATTTCCAATTGGGAATTACAAAATCACAGTGTGTACAGGTGAAATGAAATATTTGTATGAAGAAAAGCATGGAAGATGTAAGGCCTGCCGATGACAAAACTGCCTTTTCTTCTTCGAGGTCTACAAAAAGGAATTGGGTGCATATGACCCATAAGAATGGGAGTGCCAGAAAAAATGAAAAAAACGTAGTTTTTCGAGCTACTCTTTTCTAAAATTTTTGATAGAAGGAGAAAATAACCCTGCAGTGCGTGCCATGAAATTTTACAGAAAAAACAGATTCATAAGTCAATTTTTACCGATATAAGCAGATGGGAAGCAAGTGCGTACCAAGGAAAGTAGTTTACCAGAAAATACAACAAATTACATGAATCAATTTTTGCAAAAATGCAAGCAAACGCCAAGCAGATTCCATGCCATGAAAAATTTTAAAAAAAAAACGCAGAGAAGAAAGCCAACATATTGCATTAAAAAGCTTTTCTTTCTTTCCAGAATTCCAAAAAATGGCGGACCTGTGCAGCGTAGCAGATGCAAGGTGAAGCGAGCGCCCAGCAAGCAAGGAAGCCGAACTCCGAACGCTCAGAAGGTACCCAGAAACACAAAAAGTTTTCCACAGCGGCTCCAGAATGAGCCCGAAACCAACAAATGCAAAGAAAGAGGAGCCGGCCATAGCAAAAAATAGGGCCCAGCGCTCAAGGATGCGCCCAGAAATGAAGGATTCATGACTTTCTTTTCCCTTCGAACCCTAAGCGACGCCCAAGTGCAGAGCCATTTCCAGAATGATCGAAAGACAGAATGAAGACTCAAGCGAACTTTTAGGGTTTTCATTTCCCTTAAAATGTCTTCATTAAAAAAAATCATTTCTTTTCCTTCATATGCCACGCGATATGCAAGGCCACATGGCAGGTCTGCTTGTATTTCCAAGTGATGTTAATCACTTTAAAATTTTGTAAAGCCTTGTAATTTCCTTGCTTCCTAAGTGATTTTTATCACTTTGTCCCCTTTAATATTTCCTATGCCAAATGACTTAAAAAAATCAAGAGATGCGCCCTATGAAGGCTTGTTAACAAATGTCTTTTTAAAGGTTTTCTTTTTATTAAAAAATTTATTATTTTCTGATTAAACATTTGTTTAATATTATTCTTATTTAATATTTAAAAAATAATAAATTATAATAAAAAAATTTATTTATTAAAGTGTTAATAAAACACTTTTATTAAATATATTTTTTATTACACTTTATTATTATTTAATAAATAAAATTAATAAAATTGTATTATTCAAGTGATTTATTTATTTTATCGCTTTAAATAAAACAATTCTATTACTTTTATATTATTAAAGCTTTTAAATATAAATAAAAATAAAATCAAACAAATGTCTGACCAAATAATAATAAATCTTTTTTTTTGAAAAAATCACTTTATTAGATATTTTTGTTTGGGCAGAAGGAGGGATATTTTTTCAATTATGAGGGCTTGCAGGCCTGTCAGAGACATTTCAGAAGCATTTATGTTGCATTTATGAGGTTTTATGTTTGCAGAATGGATGACTTAGCCTTTTGGCTTAGGTTTATCCCTTTTGAGATATTTTTGAGGCCCAAAAGTTAGGGTTTTTGAGTTTGCTCGACCTAAAAGGAGGAGGTGGAGTCTTCTTGATATGTTTGAAAAAAGGCATATATATTGAGAGCCTTCTTTTTTGTAAGGGTTCTGATTCATTCATCTTGGAGCAGACTGTAATTTTTTGGTTCTCTCTGCAAGAATGGATGTCTTTGTAACACATTTTCAGGATTTATGAAGCTTGGTGATACCTGTTTGGCAAGGATAATAGCTTGGTTTGCTGCTCTACTTCTCATCTTTCTTTGTTACTGCATCTTCAGGGTTAGTCAGTTCTTTGGTGGTTGGCTTTTGCCCCCCTTAAAATTTACATCTCCTTTTGATGCCTTATGTAGAAATACATGTACTACTTGCAGGTCATAAGCTGTGTTTTAATGATTAATGGTCTTAGGTTGTGAAAAAAGGATTTTTTCCCTCTTAGGACTGTGATTATCCAGCCTGTTTATGAAGCATTGATGCAAGGGTTATGAGTTGTTGGTCAGTGTAAAAAAGGGTTCATTATCATTGCTGTACTGTGTGTCTTTTGCTTAGATAGATTCCAAAAAGAATACCATCTGGTGCAATCACCTTAGTTTCCAGTTTTAGTTTTTGTATTATCTCCTCCTTACTCTTTTCCCTGAAGAAATTGTTAGTTTAGGTGCAGAATCTGAAAAGAACCAGCTTACTCTGGAGGTTCACTCCATTTTTTAGGCAACCCACAGGCCTAGGAGGGTTCCCATGTGTCACAGGCCTGCTGAGTTGATAGCTTAGCAAACAGGGGTGCAGGTCCAAGTGATAACAGACCCCTCAATGAAACTTGAAGCCCAAGAATCCTTGGCATAATTTGCCACAATCATGTGCTTCCAATCCTCTGAAATCTGTGCCATGGAGCTCAAATGAGGGCGGCGAGATAGTGCATTAGCCACTACATTCTGTGACCCTTTGATAAAAGAAATGTCAAAGTCATATGATTGCAGCTTACTCACCCACTTCTGCTGTCTATCATTAAGATCCCACTGCCCAAGGAAATGTCTCAAGCTGTTGTGGTCTGTTTTCACTGTAAATTTGCTGCCTATCAAATACTGCCTGAATTTGGCCAAGGCATGCATGATGGCCAACATTTCCCTATCATAAATGTTGTAGCTCCTTTCAGGACCTCTCAACTTCCTTCCCTCAAATGCAATTGGATGTTTGTCCTGCATAAGGACAACCCCAATCCCTTCACCTGAAGCATCACACTGCAAATCAAAGGGTTTACTAAAGTCTAGAAATGCAAGTACAGGACAAGTGGTCATAATTCATTTGAACATCTCAAAGCATTCCTGTGCTTCGGGTAACCAAACAAAACCTCCCTTTTTAGTCAAATCAGTGAGCGGAGCTGCATGTTGGGAGTATCCATTAACAAACCTGCAATAGAACCTACATAAGCCCAAAAAACCTCTAAGCTATGTCAAATTCTCAGGTGTTGGCCATTCTACAATCGCCTTGACCTTATCGGGATCCATACGTACACCCTTCGCACTGATGATGTGACCCAAATAAAGCAATTTTGTCATGCTCAAGTCACACTTGGATTACTTGGCATAAAAAGACTCCTTGCCAAGAATACCCAAAATAGTGTCTAGATGTGCAATGTGTTCTGCCCAAGTCCTGCTGTACACCAAAATGTCATCAAAGAAGATTAGCACAAATTTCCGTAGCTGAGAATGAAATACCCTGTTCATTGTGGACTGGAAAGTGGCAGGTGCATTGGTTAGCCCAAATGGAATAACCACAAACTCAAAATAACCACAATGACATCAGAATGCTGTCTTCTCAATGTCTTGCTCCCTAACTCGTATCTGGTGGTAGCCCGACCTTAAGTCAATCTTAGAAAAATATTGTGCACTATGGAGCTCATCAATCAACTCATCAATTCTAGGAATTGGATACCTTTCTTGATGGTTTTTCTATTCAGCAATCTGTAGTCTATGCACACGCGCAATGTTCCATCTTTCTTTTTGACCAAAACTACAGATGAGGCAAAAGGTGACTTACTAGGTCGGATATGTCCCATAGCTAACAACTCCTTGATGGTTTTCTCTATCTCATCCTTGAGCCGTTTGGGATGTTTGTAGGGAGTGATTATCACTGGCTTAGCCCCTTCCTCCAACTCAATGATATGTTCAATTCCTCTATCAGGAGGTGCTCCAGGTGGAATCTCACTGAAGACCTTGTCATGCTTAATCTGCAGCTCCTTGATGTCAGGTGGATAGATGGGCTTTTTCTGTTCCTCTTGCATAGGTTTCAAAACACATCCTGCTGCCCACTTGATCATGTCATGGCACAAGAGTTTTTCCATCCTCTTGAATGAAATACACTTGCAACTGGTGTCCCAGAGTGCCTTCAACACATGTGTCTTTCCGTCCATCTCAAACCTCATTTCCATCTCACGGAGGTTGAGAGTGAATATGCCAATATCATGCAGTCATGTCATGCCTAAAACCATATCGGTGTCACCCATATTCACAACATAGAAATCTGCCTTGAATTCAAAATTATTCAAGCGCATAGGCAAGTTAGGTATCATCTTGTCACACTTAAGAGTGTAACCATCAGCAACCTTCACTCTTATTCCCTCGAAATCCTCAGTGTGTATGCCCCATCTTTCCACAAGCCTTGCATCAATGAAATTATGGGTTGCACCGGTATCAAGAAGTGTGATGACTTTCTGTCCAGCAAAAGACACCTCTCATCCTGAAGGAGCCCTCGCGAGGAATGCTAGTGAGGCGAGCCTCCTTGAGTTTCACCTCAGGTTCAACTTCTCTTTCTTGTTCTGACTTCTTTGACTCAGAATCTTCATCATCAATTTGCTGGTCAGAATCTGATCCTTCATAGAGTGTCCACATAGCTCTGTTTGCTTTTCCCTTAGGCCTTAAGGGACAATCATGATTAGCGTCATAAGGTCCCTTACAATAGAAGCATAATTTATTTTTCCTCAAATCATTCAATGTCTCTCGATCAAGAGGGAAAGTGGACTTCTCCTTAGTTTTATCATCCTTTTTCTGAAACTTCTTATTATCGCGATAGGAAGAAGATACTTTCGAAGAGAACTTGCTGGTAGGCACTGCAAATTCCATCCCTCTTCCCTTTTTGATTGCTTCTTGCAGAGAGGGGGGGTCAAAGGCTTTCAACCAGCCTTTGAGAGGTTCCATTAGTCCTTCAGTGAACAAGACTACCAATCTTCTTTCGTTGATGCTGGGAACCATGACTAACAACTGCTGAAATTCAGTGATGTATGATTCAAGGGAACCATGTTGCTTAAGTTGAGCTAGCTCACGGAAGCTTACCTCAGGGTCCTTTACATCAAATCTATCAATGAGCTTCTCAGTGAGTTCTGCATATGTGGTGATTAAGTTATGACCAAGGGTTACTAACCCGTATATGAGAAGAACAAAGAGCATTCACCAAACTTATACATATTAAGGGGCAAATCAGAAGTATTAGGAAGCATACATGCAGATTCGTAGCAGTCATATGCAACTACAATAGACATGAGGGGTATAACAATCATATAAGCTTAAGGTCATTGTAGAGACCATTCATGCATAGTGGAGAATAGGGTAATAACAAGTATACACAAAGCAAGAAGAGCATGATACAACAAAAATCTCGATGAGAAGGAATTGAGTTACAACAGTTTTGTCTTTCGAAAATGGAGAGGTTTGGAAACAATAGGAGCAATATCCTTAATTTCAAGGCAAGATCCATGCACCAAAGGGGGCATCTTTATAAAAACGTTTGACAGTGGATGTCAAAAATATCAAGAGCTACAACTATGTGAGACAGTGAGCTATGAACAATGAAGGTGCAGTAATAGCTTGAGAAGACTAAAGTACTGCATTTAAAAAATGAGAGAATACAGATACATCCACTGAGTATGGAAAATTCAGAATGAACTCACACAAGACAATCCATGAGGTCTCTTTGAGCATATGCAATTACTATCAAAAGCCATGGATTAATAAGCTAACTGATCTAATATTTCAAGCAATGGTAAATTCATCAGCTCTATGTTCATCAGACATCATAGCACAATGACAGCCATAAAGGTGATAAGGGTGCTCTTACAATGCTCTTATTTATCGAAAATCTCCAGAGAACATCAAAATAGCAGTCACAGCGACAAGAGAGCTACAAGATATCAATGCACAGATCTAGATGATGAGGATATCACGAAACTCTTAAAGGAGAATACTAAAGCAATGTTACGGTAAAATCTCAGTCAAAGCATTGTTTGCTGTGTATGTGAAGCAACCAAAGAAGAACAACAAACGCCAATATTTTACAGTTTTTTCCAAAAGAATACGCTCAGAAGATCGAGTTATTTGGTACAAAAAAAAATGTGCACCTGAAGCAATCATTAATGGCGGAAAGATCTATAGATTTTCGTTCTTAAAAGATAGCAGCACGGCAGCCAAAGAGGGTAGTGCCCAGCTTGTAGAAGATCATGCCCAACACACAAAATTGACTTCAAATCACAACAGTGGAAGTCAAATTCTCAACATTTAGTAGAGGCTGCACCCTTCACGCCTTTTACACAGCAAATTGCCCAAGTTTCCTCCATTTCGTGCTCATACAAACCCTCAGGAATGTGAAGTGCACCATGGTGGCTAGAGAGAATAAATCATAGGTTGTCAAAATATGAGCAAAGTCTACTAGAAAACCTTGTGTTATCCTTCATGGCGACGCCCATTGAATTTCAACAAGTTACAGATATTTTCGACCTCCAAACCCTTAGCATGGTGGCGGTGTGGAGAGAGTAGAGAGTCTCGAATGAGATGAGGGAGAAATGAAACTTTTAGGGTTTTATTTTCCATAAGCATTCATCGAATGGTAAAGGCATTATTTTCCTTGTTTCATTTATTTATTTATTTTTTTCCTCATCCATTTCCCCGTGGAAGCTTTGCTAAATAAAGTCAGTCTTATTTGCATCTCCTAGGTTTAAAATTCATACATAATATCTATTAAGTGATTTACTAATTATCACTTAATATTTGTTCTCATAATAAAAAATTTATTAAGTGATAATTAATAAATCACTTAATAAATATTATATACGAATTTTAAAGCATGGCTAGAAGGTGAAAATGAAATAGAAGAGTATGTAATAAAGTGAAATTATTAATTACTTTGTTAAATATTTTTTTAAGTAATTAACATGGGGCTTTTCTTAAATTAAATAATAAAAATATTCATTAAAGTGTTATTTTATTAAAGCATTTTAATAAATATTTTTCTTATTTATATTTATAAAGTTTTAAGTGTCTATTAAAGTGAAAAATAGCTTCACTTTATCAAATATATTTCTTAAAATTATTTTTGACTTAAAATGTAAAAATGATTTAAAAGGTATTTATTAAAGTGGTGTTTTATAAATCAGTTTATTAAATCTTTTTCCTTTCATTTATTGAGATAAAGTCAAGATATTTTTTCACATTAATGAAGGCTCGCAGACTTGTCACATGATATTTTGGGGCCATTTATGGTTCTTTTAAGAGCTTTTATGGCAGATAATGGGGTAGCTTGACTTTTGTTCAAGACTTTTCAATTTTACACTTGTTTTTTACCCTAAAAGTGGGTTTTTTGGGTTGAATTCGACCAAGTGATTAGGGTTGGCTTTTGTGGGATGCAGTTGTTGGAAGCAGCATATATACTGCTATCCTTCTCTATTGTAAGGGTTCTTACTTGTTCATTTTTCTTGGTAGACTGTAACTTTTAGATTTCTTTCTGCAGAAAATGAATGATTTTGTAACACATTTTCAGGAATAGTACAAATTGGTGATATCTTTTTGCAGTAACAATTAGTTCATTCCTTCCCATTTTCTTCTGTTATTGTGGGTCCTTATTGTTTAGTGCAGGTTCTTGTGAGATTCTTTGTCTGTGGAGCTGTATCTTTTCATGTTGGTACCTTTATGCAGGAGAATAATCATTTTGCAGGTTATAAGCTGTTTGTCTGTAATTATCAATTTTAGATTGTGAAAGTTTGTTTCTTTCCTCCTAGGACTGTGATTATCCAGCCTCCTTATAAATCACTGATGCAAAGGTTATCTTTTTCTGGGTTGTGAAAGAGAGCTTTATTATTACTATCATTGTGTGTCACTCTTCCTTGCTTTTAAAGTTTTTTAGCATATCATCTGGTGCATCACCTTAGGGTTAGATTTTAGTTTTATATGTCCTCCTCCTCACTATTTTCTTTGAAGAAATTGTTAGTTTAGGTGAAGAATTTGAAAAGAACCAGCTTACTCTGGAGGTCCACTTCAGTTTTAGGTTACCCACAACCTTGAAGTGTTCTCACGTTTCAATTGGCAGCTGAAGTTCACAGCTTTAGTAAGGGTGCAGACTTTATTGATAACAGTATCACCACTCATGGGCAGCCCCTTCCAAATGCAAAGTGGCAAACTTAATTGCATCTTCCTCTGGCATTAGTCTTAAGGAAAGATAACTATCAAGCTTCTGCACCCAAGACCTTGCTGTACATTTATTGCTGCCATCAAAATAAGGCATAGGTATCTTACCAAGTGTCTGCTGATAATCATTCCTTGGTGGATTGTAGTGATCATTTCTAACTCCACCTCTTCTATTCCTTTGATTCATGTATTGATCAAAGGTCCACCGGTCCTTCAAACCAGTACGTAATGCAGTATACTCTTGGTACGTTTGCCTTGATTCATCTCCAAATGTGGTAGCAACAACTACAGGAGGGTTTTCCCTTGGTGTGAAAGTGGGGAAGAGTGGTCTAGAGGTTGATCCCCTAGTAGTTGTCCTTTGGGAAGACCTATCTCCTTCAATATTTTTGATGTTTTCATTGCTCCCACTGTGTTCAGCTTCATTTCTTTGGTAATTGGTGTCATTGTTGGACTGCTGCTCCATCTTGCCCAACAATCTTGACATCATATCCAACATGGTGTCAAACTTCTTCTCTATCCGAGCATCTTTTTCATCTTTTGCCATTTTTCCAGCATCTCTTTCCCTTAATGCTACTGATAATGTGTCCACGTTAGGTACCTGTGCGTTTTGGTACTGCTGTCTCCGTCGTTCCCTGTTACAGTACCTTACTTTCCTTGCACTCCTTCAGCAATTTTGATCACAGGATGGCAGGATGAAAGCTCTGATACCACTGTAATATCCCTACTAAATTCTGGTATGAAATCTTAATATTTCGCTTAGGCAAATTTTGTCAAACACTTGGCATTATACTGTTCCAAGACACCTTAGATGTGTTTTTGACTCTATAAACTCTTGTTCAAATGTATTTATGACTTGATAACAATCTATGATGATAGTACAATCATATGTATTGAAGATTGGACTTACTAACATCAAATACTATGCAGAAATAAGAAGGTACAACAGACTGTCATTAAATCAAACAGTTGGCAAACATCAATTAAGAGTGACAATTGGAATCAAGGCTTCTTGACCATCTAATACATTCACCATATCAACAAATGAGACATGGACTCTTTCAGTTTAGTCTGAGGACATATGACTGTCATTATATATTACAACCAACTTAAAATGCAATGAGGACTTGATAATTAAGAACCTGGCAGTCTGTGGTGATGAAGCATGCAATCTCCAACCAACAACGATCCTCCAAGTGCCCAATCAAGTCATCTACAAGGTTGCCATTACTGCTGTAAGAATGTAAATCTGAGGACACAATGACAGGTTGCCTTCAAACATTCCAACCGTGCCTCCTGATAATCTGATCTTCTTCTAGAGGATAGTGCCCAGCTTCCTAGACCACCTTGGCACAAATTTGATCATTGAATGATGAAATCGAAGGTGCAAGAAAGGGACAGACCTGTAGAAGTTCGGCTTCACCAAGGAAATAATATAGACACCAAATCCCCCAATAAAAGATTACAAAATAATTGCCTTGTCCTCAAATATATTTGGGTACCATTAGTAATCAAAATCGATGCATGAATGATAGGATATGAGCCAAAACGTGGTCACTAGGGTCTGAGACAGCAATGGGAATTTAACTTCATACCTTCGATTTGCCTCTTCTAATCATGAATGCATATCGCCCTTATGCTTGAATGAAATTGCTACCTTCTAATCACATATAGATTGCTTCTGCCATCAACTATGAACCAAACTGTTAAGTTCTGAAACCCTGAAGCTCAATGAGGTCTGATGTAAATACTCCTTATACTCAGTATGAAAAGCTGGATGCTTCCCACTCTCTTCGCAACCCTTCGGAGGATCTTTCACCCCCTTAGTTATGCTGGCCAACAAGGAGGTATCGTTCCCTAGGATCTTTTTGCGGACAACCTGTGGCTCCACAACTCCAACAAGAGATAATATGAACAACTGATGCCTAACATGTCCTTCCTCTCTTCTATTTATCCATTACATAATGTTAAACATGTTATTTTAATGTACCTTTAATTTAATAATTAAATAAAAATTAACACGTCTCTTGACACGTGTTATCTCCTTATAACATCAAAATAAAGAGATGTGAAGTCACCAATCACTGCCAAGTCGACCCCCTAAACAACTCCTTTCCCTACAAGGGTCAAATATAGGCCAACCTCGACATACTGCACGTGCTAAGGAGAAGGGGACATTACAAGATGGCAGCGTAAAGTTCTGGTGACATGTTAAGGAAACAAAGGAGGATACACATCTTTAATCACCAAGGAGATATCCTTAAACACCAATGTACAAGCAACCCTAGCCAAAGAGGCATAACTTTTATGAGCCAACGAAGGGATATTAATGAGTTATCTTGCAACTGGTGTAAAGGGGATCCTTTGGTGGAATGCACAAGGAGGAAGAGATCTTTGCTCAAAGACATCTTACCTCCAAGAGGAGTTCCTGAACAAAAACAACATCATTGACCAAAAGGAAGGAAGGAGAACAAGAATTCACACCTTCTTCCATTGCTAGGTAAAGGGATTCTTGATGAAGTTGTTACTAGATTTTCACCTACAGGCTCAATCAAGTAGAGCCACTAAATTTTTTAGCAAGTGGTATTTAATGGCCTCTCTATGATTGCATTTTATTACAAAGGAAATAACTTCAATATGCAGAAAGCAAAGATTGCAAAGAAAGCATTTCATTGATATAAATGACCAAAGCATAGAAAGATTAGGCAAGTCTTTCAAAAACAATGTAATCTTTATTGAAACGATAGAATGCATGTCTCACACAATAAGCCGTGAGATTGACCATGTTCATTCAATATGCATGATGCACATGAAAACTAAATTACACATGGATAAGGAAATGCTAAAAATGCATGTCTAGAGGGTGACCAGTCATTGCCTGAATGACTGGCGCTTGTTGGCTGATCTATAAATCTGCTGGTGTCGTCCTGCTCCTCCTTGCTTCCCAGGTCCTCAACACTACTTTTTCCTACATGATTCAATAGGCAATGAGTTAGAACTGTGTTCTAAGCAATGAAAAGGTCATACACTATACATGAGCATTCACTTATACATGTATAAGTCAGTCCTGATGTGCAAAGAAAGGAGATGCATACTTTAAATATCAGATCGAAGGAAAATCACCATGCATATGCATATTATTGCTAACATGTTTGCTTCATGTGCAGGATTAAGAAAAGAACATCTTGCTGGTCATAAACTTCACAAATGAGTGGGGGTAAATGAGGCTCCCACAAGGGTTGAGCTCAGCTCATATAAAACCAACAACAATGTCCCATACAATCAAGTTATATCAGAAATCTGTGGCAGCATATAAAGCAGTTGCCAAAGGGTAAATAAAATGATTTTCAAAGCTATAGCTCGTGAACATATGATCATATATTCTGAGATGAAAGTGAAAGATGTATCTATGCGAATATGAGCAACATTTAAAGGAGGACACAGGGAGCTCTTCACAAGCAGAGAGACATAAAAATATCATTGAAGCCCATGTAATGAGCAAATAATCATACTGTTTTCAGAAACATACAGTCTCACAGATGCACAAAGGGACCTGTTGTGACGTTTTCACACATCGCCCCATTGCAAATGGGAACCCCCTTCTTTTTAGGCCCTCCCGGTTTTTTTAGCTTGCGTTTTTGTGGTCTTTTTGCAGTAGTTTCGTCAGTCTATCTGCTTTGCAAGTGTTTGGGGGTCATATTGATTAAATCTGCTTTTTGTTTGAGCGAATTCGGCTAAGTCTAGGACTCGTTTTGTGAATTTTAGGGTTTTTGCCTTCTGTCCTAGATTTGAGGGGTTCCTGTTAGGATTTCGGGAAAACTAAGCATACGACTGGAATCAGGATCCTTCAAGGGACCTCCCAGTAAAATTTGAGCCCAAGCGGAGCAACTTTCTATTTTTAGAAAGTCCCTATTTTTAGGGATTTTTTCGAGTCCTGGAATGTCGCCATTTTGCCAAAAATCAAACTTACTATTTTTAGTAATTTCAATTTTTAGTAAGTTTCTATTTATAGTAAGTCATTGTTGCGTCCTGTTTTAGGCTCCAACTCTGACATTTTGGAAAGTTTCTATTTCGGGAAAGTCTATTTGTGGTAGGATCAAGCTAGCAGACAGCGAAGAATCAACATGCACAATCACTTCTAAATCTGGAAAGTTGAAAGCAAACAGGCAGGGGTCTAAAATGGCTAAGTATGAGAATCATCCCTGAAGTGGAAGGCACAAAATTGTTCCGAGTCTGGAAAATCCACCTTCAAAATCCCAAAGTGGCATCTCAGCACAGACAGTGGTCAAAATTTGGCTAAGTTTGGATCTCCTATTCCAGAAGAGGAAAGCAAGCATGATCATCCAAGTCCAGAAATTCACATCAATCCACCAATGTCATCCTGATCCGAAAATGGCCTGAAATTTGACTAAGTCTGGAAATTTGGAAGATCTTCCAAAATCTAGAATTTGCATTATAATTCCTATGGACCTGAAACCACTCTCAAACATCCTGAAAGTATATATGAAATATAACTTAAAGTATAAGAAAGGAAAAAGACATATTGAAGATGCCACTTATACTTAAATGTTATATTTCATATATATATCCTGACGAAGAGCCTGAAATAGTGGAAAAATCCTTCCTTCAGGGCAGAATTCCAAGAAAGATGAAAATTTGGCTAAGTATTGGAAATTCCTTCCTTCGAGACAAAATTCCAAGCAAGGAAGAAATACACCCAAGGATGAATTGAACATAAAATTTCTAAGGCAAGGAAGGAGTCAAGGGATGAATTGAACAAGAAATTTCCCCTCCAGGGAAAAAATTGAAAAAATCCTTTCTCGGGCATCAAATCACATCCAAATTTCAAAAGTTTTACAGATTTCGATTCGTAGCAGAATTTTCTCTCTCCTAGACAGTGGAACCCTAATTTGGAAATTTTCCTAAAAAATAGGAAACGTGCAGAATTGATAAAAAAAAACCTTCTTCAAGCA
The DNA here is from genome assembly GCF_030272615.1 of Cryptomeria japonica. Taxonomy (NCBI): domain Eukaryota; kingdom Viridiplantae; phylum Streptophyta; class Pinopsida; order Cupressales; family Cupressaceae; genus Cryptomeria; species Cryptomeria japonica. The sequence goes on along the minus strand of NC_081412.1, from coordinate 594,827,955 downwards.
AGGAAAGTTGAGGAGACTTCAAGAAAATTCTTCCTGAATCGAATTTTCCCTCCAACAATTCCAGATGTGCAGGAGCGGATATACGATGGCAGAGTCCATTTGCATGGCGAGGATCTATTGAACGCATGGCAGTATGGTGGCACATTCATTGCCGGAATATTTGACCAAATGGCAACCTGGTCATTGCATGTTGAATGTATGGCAGATTACTTTTGCATGCAGCCGCTGCATGTGGAAATGATGGAGCATTTATGACATAATGGGGTGATTTTTGCATGGATGAATATTCAACGCATGTTGGGCGAATTTGAAGGAGGTGGTGCATTTAATGCACAGTGGATGCTATTTTGGGTACTTTTGAATTTATTGTATATGGGCATGATGGGTTATTAATTGGAGATTCCCACCTTGTTGCATCATGTGTGGAGAATCTTTTAGGGAAAACCCTAATTAGGGTTTGCATGTAATCATGGCCCGAGGCCTATATAAAGGGGTGACCCCCTCATTTTTAAAAGAGGGAGCTTTGTATGAAATTGTTGTGATAAGTTTTTGAGAAAATAATAGTGAAACATTGTTCTCTGATGGTGTCCACTTAAATTATTTTTTCAAAGCTTGCATGGTTTCACCTTCCTCTCTTAGATTAGAAATAGTAAAGTGCTTTGATTTCAATGGAGAATGTAATGGTGTTTGATGAATTTCCATGGTTCATACTTTTTGCATCTTGCTGATTGTAAGTTGCAGTGTAAAGTTAGTCTGAGCCCCCTAAATTCGTGCTAAGTTCGATTGTGGATAGTCATTTGGATTGAGCCGTGTTGGGTATTCAAATGTACTTTCTCGATATGAAAATCCTCCAACATCCTCAGAAGATTGCACCGGTTCCTGCGGAGTTGTAGTTTATCTTGGCGAAGCAGAGCTTGGTTTATTTGGAATTTGTCCACCAGAGCATTATTCATTGTTATCACTCCCCTTAGGAATAGATTTAGATCCTTCTGAACCCTTTCCCTTTTACTTTCAGTTCATTTTATTTCATTCAAAGCAGCAGCATCGCAGAATTGCCATATCCGATGATGGAGTTCCAGCCACAACAAAGAAGTGAAAGAACGATGCACACGTAAGGCCCCTTGGATTACCAGCAATCACATCAGCCAACTGAGTCACGTCCACGCATCGAAGGAACCTTGGAGTCGATTGTTTGAACTTCTTGCAATCTTAGCATGCAATCGTACTTTGATCAAGAGAGAGTGAAGTGACCGTTAGGCAACTTTATTCTGTGTTCAATGCTGTCATAAAAAACACGTCAATAGGACCTAAGTGTGTTGCTATCACAGAGACAACAGTCAATTTAACAGTCAACAACAGCAGATATGCATTTTACATGGTGGTCAGACAGTGAACAATAAACAATGAAGGTGCAGTAATAGCATAAGAGGACTAAAGTGCTGCATTTAAAAATGAGAGAAATACATGATGCATATTTTACTATCTTTCTGTGAGCAGAAAATTCAATATATGCGGTCATAAAACACAATAACAGGCTGTTGCGACTAGAAAAGCAATCTTTTGTTAACATTCTACAGCAGTTTCAAGGATGGTGTGAGCAGCATTAAGGAAGATGGAGATCTTAAAAGCAGTCATATGCAGACCTAAAGATCATGATGCCCAATCACACTATTCGAATGGTGAGTTTTAGAAGCCTTCAAAATCATAAATGATTTGGCAAATAGTGGTGCAATCAGAGTACATAATGCAGCGAACAAATCACGTGTTGCAAGCACCATAGAATGCATTTTGCAGCCAATGTAGGGTTAGTATTACAAAATGGAGGAGTGCATCATACAAATACAGTCATACAAATGCTTCTAAACTTCAATTACGGTCACGGGTATTCATCCCCAAAGGGGCAGACTTCAACTGTAGCCTGGAGATCATAGTTATTTTCTATTAAAAGACAGTCACAGCGAAATGAATGGTGTTCGAAGCAGTCTAACACAGCAGAAGGAGGAGGGGGGAATACTAAGTAATGTCGCAGTATGAATACATTCAAATATTATAATATTTCCCCTTGAAATTCACAGCAGTATGCAAAGAAAGAAAAACCACGAAATGAAGAGATAGCAGCAATATTATTCAGATTTTTTCCAAGTGAATGCTTATTTAATGGCAAAATCGACTTTCAAAATTGAGACAAATATGCACCTAAGACCTGCAATTTCTTCTCTCAAAAGTTCGAAAAGGTCACGCTGTAGCAGGAACGAAATCTCTCATGGTGCCAACCTGTTGACGTGTATTTTATACACCATCATACACAGAATAAAATACCTAAAGGCATCTTATCCTCTCTTGAGAAAATAGTCTCTAACTGCTGAAGATTCGCGTAAAGGATCAGTTAGGTAGACTCCAAGGTTCTTTTATGTAGGGTCTCTACGTGTGGACAAGCTTTTTTAGTGGTATGATGTGATTTGCTGTTTCCTCCAAGGGGTCTTACGCATTCTAAAGCTCGAAGATTTTACTAAACTAAAGGAACTTTCAAAAAAAAACAAAAGGATAGGGTTTAAGAGGTCTAATCTAGCCTAACCCTATGAATGACTTAGCATGGACGAGATTTGGCAAGACTCAACCAACTTCAATTTTGCCATAAGATAACAACTTAATTGAAATTAGTGCGATCTTCTAAGGTAATATAATGGTATTCAATGCATCAAAGACCAACGACACTACTACGAAGGTACATATCCAAGACACAATGATAATTGAAGATTAAGGACTCAAAGTGTTCTCCAGTCGACCACGCAAGGCGTTCCTACAATCAGCAAGAAGCTAGTGGTTTGGATTGCGAATCCTACCAAATATCAAATCTCACACTTAGTCTTTCAAATTAACAAACTACTTCGATTGAGCACGATTCAAGTGTACCAAACAACCATGAAGATAACTCAAGAAATTTGCAACAAAACACCATAACTTCAATATTTTATTGATTTCCAAGTCATCATGTACAACAATTGCTTGGAGTTCTCTCTTCAAGACTCAATCTTGCTATAAAATAAAATTGCTTCTAGCTTTAATCTCTATTCTCTATTACATCAACTATTACTTTCTTAATGAAATGAAAAATGGGGGTATATATAGCATCCCCAGTTACAATGAAAGGTCCAGATTGAAAGTAAATCAACGGACAAGATCATGACACCTAAACCCTAATTAGGGTTTGTTACAAATGACCTCCTTTTTACTGAACAATATTAAATACATAGCCAAATATTAAATTCGGCACAAAAACCTAGGAGGTATCAACCAATGAGAAATAAGATGTCATGTCATTTGTAACAACCTTTCATCTAGAATCTTATTCCCTTTCCAATTCTCTTTCTTAGCATATGCAATGAATTTTGTCACGATTCCTTCGATTTCTGTGATTGGAATCTCGGGAAGATTCTTGATACTCTCTTCTAAGTGGATAACCTGATCGAATGCATCTAGAAGAGCTGCGTCCCAAGTAGATTCAAGTTCCTTCGTTCTATCAATCAGGACCATGGTGGCATACATCTGATCATACTGCTCATCTGTAACATCTACGTCCTTGCAAAAGATGATCTTGATTCTATCCTCAAATTCCTGCATATCCACATCTGTCTCAACCTCGATCCTTCTGCCAAGAATGGTACGAAGTACCTCAAATACTCTGTCCTGGATCGGATTGATCACCTCCTCAACTTGACCACATCTAACACTGATGTCCTCAAAGAGAACATTCTTTATATGGAGTAAGGTTGACCACTGAAACAAACTGTGAGAATCACCTTCTAAGATCCTCTCCTGCGCTAAAATTCTTCTGGATGTATGTCTTATTACTTTCAAGACAGGGATGACAACGTCCTTGGTATGGGCAAATGCAGCTACTGTTGCCATCAATCTGTGGATAATCTCAAGAACTTGGATAGCCTGATGAATGATCTTCGACATCCTTGTAACAAACCCTATGGCCACTGTATGAGATCTATCCATCCAACTACATGTACGCTGGACCAGGTTCCTGAATCTTTCTGCTTCATTGATCGATTGAAGGGGCAATGCCTGCACTGGTGGTCTAACTGGATCCTGACGTCCCAAAGGCTCGTTGATGTGACTGAAATATGTCCTCCATGCACCGATCTCTCTCTCAAGCTTTCTATTCTTTTCCACTTCTTCTCTAAGCTTGTCCTTCAATGCCTCAAATGTGTCGGTAGCATCCTCTAAAGTCTGCTCTGCTGTGGATGGTCCTAACTCAATAGTCTGTATATCATAATCCTCTGCTAGGATCTCACCCTCGTATCTATCTACTGTCGGTGTAGCTATCTGCAGTTTTCTAGATCCAGTCTCATCTCGAATCATCTTGGACATCTTTGTAGCCTTCTTCTTCTCTGTTGTCATATGTGAACGTCCAACAAGGCTCTCTAAATCAATTGCACTGTCCTCGTCCTCTACTACGATCATCTTGGTCAATCTTTCCTTCAACCAATCTGGGATATTCGATCTTGTCTCTTGAACTTGAATTTCTTTATGTACTATTTCTTCTTGTCTGGGAGGAGATGTTATTTCATTATCTTCTTCTAAATCATAGTCTTGGAGAGATCCATCAGATGAAACATGCTGTGCCTGTCCTTCCTCCTGCCTGTCATTCTGTACCATAGACTCCATGGACTCTTCCACTCGAATTGTTATATTCTCTGGTCTAGAAGAAGTACCTGGTGCTTGATCTTTGTTGGCCCCTTGCTTTTTCTTGGAAGGCTCTTTCTTTTCTGATCTTTCCTTTCTCTTCGAACCTCTCGGATGGAGATTGCCCTCACTGGCACATCGAAGGTTACCTTCACCTGAATTCCTAGGATTAGGATTGCCTTCACTCACGCTTGCTCCACCTTCGGCTGGTTTTTCTTCCAAAGTAAAAGACATAGCTATGCCTTGTTCTCTCAACTTCTGATGCTGAACGTCTACCCATCTGCGAGTACAGGACAAAACTGGTGCCATCAAATCATCTAAATCCACGGCCTCGGGCTCATTCCAATCCAACCTTATTGTTTTGCTTTCTCTATAATAGGAAGACTGGATGTGCCTGCCATTGTCCTGAGCTTGGTCGGCCACTCTGTAAATCCTACACTTCCTGATGAAATCCAAAGGCAATCTAGAATGTATCTTTCATTTCACTTCAAGATCATCTAGGAGGTTCATCATAAAATCTTCAATTTGGTGCTCATGTCTAAATCTTCTACCGACTGTCTCCTCTAAATGTCCATGTGGATCAAAGCTCTCTCTCCAAGCAAAAGATGAAAAAGAATACAAGGCTAACTCCTTCTCTGCGTCATCCATGGCTAAGACATTAGGACATACCTCAACTGAATTACCCAAAATAATAGGTACCTGGACTCCATTCTGATGTCTGTGTCTGAATGCCTTCACATATGCTGCCAACTGCCTTGTTACTTCAAGTAACACAATTCTGTCTGTCGGGTACCTCGGCAACATGTATGGAGGTAAAGGACATCCATGCACTCTAATGTAAGTGAACTTGGGAAACTGAATGAACCAAGCACCGTACCTCTTGATGAACTCCTGGGCATCCTGAGATAATCTGTTGTGAATTCCACCTTGCAACGTCCTTGTGATGTTCATCGTGAAAGTATCATTGACTAACTTGTAGTTCTTCCCTGGCGGATGATGCAAGTAGGTATAGGATTCACAAGCTCTGACCTCGCCGGGTCCTCTTCCAATCACTCCTCTGTGAGGTAGTCCTGCGTACTCAACGCTCCTGATCAAAGCATAGATGACGTATGAACTCATGTGGAAGGACTTAGTAGCCCTGAGTCTCCTCAACTGTACGTCTAAGCAATGGCTAATTATCCTAGCCCAATGTATTGTACCTTTTCCTTGAACAATCACCTGGATGAAGTAAAACATCCACTTCTCAAAATAGAAGGCATGAGGTGCTCCTGTAACTCTGTTGAGCATGGTAATCAAATCTCTGTACTCCTCCTGGAAATCAATCCGGTGCGGTGTGTTCGGTACTTTGCTTAGACGGGGACGACTCTTAAGTAGCCAGTTCTTGTTAATTATGCTTAGGCAAGCATCTGGATCATCATCGTACACTGATCTGGCTCCTTCAATGCTCTTGTATATCATGTCCCTGTGCTCTGGAAGATGGAAGGCTTCACTTATGGCTTCCTCTGAAAGGTACGCCAAAGTGTGTCCCTCATTGGACACAATTGTCCTGGACTGTGGATTGTAGTGACGGGCACACTCGATCATCAACTCGTGGCACTGAATAGCTGGAGGAAAACCGGCCGCCTTAATGATGCCACTCTCTATTATTCTCCGGGCGACAGGTGATGGCTTGCCAATGTAAGGGACCTCTCGGAACTTCTTCGTGCTAAAGTTCCCCAAGTTGGTATCTCCAATGTTGCTCCACTTTGACACGATCTTGGTCTCCACTTCTTCGGTCTTCTGATCTTCTTTCATGAGAGCTGAGCGGCTGGTGGATGCTCCCGCCTTTGGGGTCCCCATACCTACACAACATTTCATTATAAGAACTCGATTTTGCAATGAATAACGTAAATAAGAGAGAGAAGTTTTTAGGAAATGTCATGATAAGTCTCTAGAGTTATCATTTCCTAAAAAACAACGATTGAGCTAAGAGATTCAAAATTCAAAACTTCAAAATTTAAAATATGACGACGAAAGAATAAAGCAATAATAATTAAATCGCCATACCTCAAATCGAGAGCTAACTCTAGAATGCAAAATAAGGAAAAGATCGCCTAGGCAAAATTGAGGTAAAAATAGATCTTCAATGTGGTCTCCTCAAAAAATCAACCTCGCCACCTTTTGGATTTCAACGTGATCTTCAATTATCGCCTTTGTCAATTTGCTCAAATGGATCTTCAAGTTCGCACAAACAAATCTCCAAGTCTCGCACCTTCGACGTGGTCTTTAATCCATGGCAAATTCGCTCCAATGAAGTCTTCAAGATATCGCACCACCCTTTGATGTTAGCGCCACCTTTGGTTTTCAACGTGATTCGCACTCCACACTTCAAGCACACTTCGCACCTTCTTTGCTTTCCTCAATTCACATGTAGAGGGCTAAAAATGATTATGTGAAAATGATATCTCTCACCCTCCATATATAGCGCTTGTATCCATTTATCCCTTAGGCCGACTTGGTAAATAAAACCATTTTTTAAAATGATTTTAAATTAAAATAACAAGGCCGACTTGCTTTTGTAGTGCTCCAAATTCGATTTTTATTATTAATTAATTAATTGATTAATTATTAATGCCTTGCGTTTTTTAATTTTCAAATTTCGATTTTTAAAGGCAAAAATAATTAATAAAAGATCAACGCCATATTAAATGCTAATTAAATTAGATTTTCAATTTTATCGAACTTAGCATTTAAGGAAATTTGAATTTGTTTATTTGGCGCCAAAACTATGAAAACAAAGGGGACGTACCTCATCGCTCTGGTCCCTTGGAGAGGGACAGGAGCGATCCATGATTTTGTCTTGATTTTTGCATTTTTTTTACGTCCAACTCCTTCATCTCCACGTTCAACATTGATCATTTTGATGGTCCTTCGAATTTGATTGCCTTGTGTGCGTTCATGGGTCCCTTTTTGGATGTCCATCGCCCTGGTCCTTGTCCAAAGGACAGGAGCGATCTTCATTTTTCCACGTTCAATATGCATCTTCTATCTTCGATCTTCATTGAAGGGCGAATAACACCTATGCTTGTTCCTTTTGCGTTTGTTTCATTTGTTTGCACGAAGTGTTTGGACGCTTTGAGGGATCATCGCCCTTGTCCCTTGGAGAGGGACAGGAGCGATCCATGTTTTTCTCCTTAACCTTGGCAAGTTTGCACTTCGATCTTCATTGTAATGTCTTCTAAACGTCGTCCCTTACCTCGCTTAACCTCGCCTTGCTTCGTTTTTGAAAGAATATGAGCGCTTTTGGTGATATCGCCTTGGTCCTTGTCCAAAGGACAGGAGCGATGTGAGCTTTTACCTTGATTGGCAATGTTTGGACGTTCAACACTCTTGCGAATTATCTTCAAACGATGCCTTGGACCATATGCTATCTTATGACGTCTTGACTTAGCTTGAACTTGAAGCAAAACGAGGAATCCAAAGCAAATCGCCCTGGTCCCTTGGAGAGGGACAGGAGCGATATAGTCTCCATGCTCAAAATGATGATCATTTTACGTTCAAAACCCTTGTATATCATCTTTTTATCATACCATGGACCCTCTAAAACATTGTAACATCTTGTCCTTACGTAAAAACTTGCATGAAATGGCCAATGCATCTAACATCGCCCTGGTCCCTTGGAGAGGGACAGGAGCGAACTAGGTCCTAGGGTGCAAATCTCTTCATTATAACGACCTTTGAGTGTTTGTGCATGATGAAAACACCTTGAAATGTCCCTCGCCACCTTGTCTTGACTTGGATCGGCCTTGAACTTGCATAGGAAGTAACATCACCATTGTATCGCCCTGGTCCCTTGGAGAGGGACAGGAGCGATCCTCCTTTTGTGGCTCTTATTTCACTTTGTCAGGTTCTAAATTTATATTCAACGGACTTGTCATGCTCCACTCCATTCGTCCATGCCCTGACATTGTCTGCAACTTGGCCAGAAAATCATTTACAACAAAAATCGCTCTGGTCCCTTCCTGAGGGACAGGAGCGAACTGGGTCTTAGCACTCTTGTGGACGTCTAAAAAATCTTCAATTTGTATTCAATGCGTTCATCTCATGTTTTCCTTTGCCTTTGTACGTAATCTTGCCTTGATTTTAGCTCGGATCTTGCCTAATGAAGGAAATCGCTCTGGTCCCTGGGAGAGGGACGAGAGCTACAAGGTACCTCGCCCTGGTCCCTTGGAGAGGGACAGGAGCGATTTTAGCATTCTAGGTCATTCTCCTTCATTTTTGCATCTCAAATTATATTCATTTGGCAAAGCATCTTCCTTTGGACCCTTTCAAATTGTTAAGTCATCGAAATCTCGCAAGGACAAGGCGAAATTTGATTTGTAGCTCCGGTCCTTCACTGAGGGACAGGAGCGATTTTTCTCCTGGAGACATTTTTGTGCTCATGAAAATCTTCAATTTATATTCAATGGAAAGATCTCGCCGCTCTCCATCACTTCCAACTCGAAATTTGTCCGGACTCTGCAGGAGTAGTGAGATATTTGAAAATGAGCTCTCGTCCTTCACTGAGGGACAGGAGCGATTTAGCTCCTACAGGCCA